>NW_026111763.1:0-210000 GCF_024679095.1 Eriocheir sinensis | reverse complement strand
TCGAGAATGCAAGTTTAAATGTTTGAGTCTTTCCTCGTATGGCAAGTTTCTCAACCCCTGAATCATCTTAGTCATCCTCCTCTGCACCGATTCTAACATTTTGATATCCATTCTATAGTAAGGTGACCAGAACTGAACTGCATAGTCAAGATGAGGTCTAACTAATGCTAAATATAGTTTGAGGAAGACTTCGGGGCTTCTGTTGCTTACGCTCCTTGAAATAAATCCCAGTACCCTATTAGCTCGATTTCTAGCTTGAATGCATTGTGCCCTTGGACGGAGATCAGAGCTCACTAAGACCCCTAAATCTCTCTCGCACCCAGACCTGCTTATGAGAGTGTCATTTAAGCAATAGTTATATGAGGGGTTGTTCCTACCTACACTCAGAATACTGTACTTCCCAACATTGAACTCCATCTGCCATTTATCCGCCCAGTCATACAATCTGTTGAGTTCAACTTGGAGAATACTAGCGTCTTCTTGTGTGCGTGTGTGTGTGTGCGTGTGCGAGTGTGTGTGTGCGTGTGCGTGTGCGTGTGTGTGTGTGTGTGTGTGTGTGTGTGTGTGTGTGATCGTATATTGCGTGTGCGGCGTGAGTGATGTGTCGCTGTTGTGGTCCCGGATCAAAACAAAGGATTAGAATAGATTGAAAAAAGTGAAAAAAAATGAAATGAAAAAAAATGGAAAAGATACATATAAGAAAGACTAATTGACTGACTCACTCGTTTTATTTTTTTTCGTTTTGTTTTATCTTAAAAAATATTAATAAAAGAAAACAAGGAAAGGAAAAAAAGGAAAAGAAAAATCGTGAAAAGAAAAAAAGGAAAAGAAAAAAAAGGAAAAGAAAACAAGAAGATAAAAAGGAAAAGAAAAATCGGGAACAGAAAACAATGAGAAGAAAAAAAACAATGAACAGAAAACAAAACGGAAAAGATGAGAAAAAAGGAAGGATGAAAAAACGGAAATGAAAAAAAACACGGAAGAGAAGAAACCGGGAAAAGAAAAAAAAGAAAAAAAAAGAAAAAGATAAATGAAATGAAAAAAAAAGAAGAGAATCAATAACGAACGCGCACAGGTTGAGTTTTTTGTGGCGTCTCTATTTTTTTTTATTGTTTTTTTTTTTTTTTACTGTTGAACGATAAACTATAGGCTGCTGGATACACGAGTTTGTTTGTTTTTCTGTTTGGTTTGTTAAGAGAAGAAATAGTAGTTGTTATTATTTACTTATGAACGAAAAACTTACTTTACTTTTCGACGGTAAATTATAGGCTTAGAACACACGAGTTTGTCTTTTTGTTTTCTTTTGTTTTACTTGTGGACGATAAACTATACAGGCTTCTGAACACACGAGTTTGTCTTTTTGTTTTCTTTTGTTTTACTTGTGAACGATAAACTATATAGGCTTCTGAACACACGAGTTTGTCTTTTTGTTTTCTTTTGTTTTACTTGTGAACGATAAACTATATAGGCTTCTGAGCACACGAGTTTGTTTTTTTGTTTTTTGTTTTACTTGTGGACGATAAACTATATAGGCTTCTGAGCACACGAGTTTGTCTTTTTGTTTTTTGTTTTACTTGCGGAGGATAAACTATATAGGCTTCTGAACACACGAGTTTGTCTTTTTGTTTTTTGTTTTACTTGCGGAGGATAAACTATATAGGCTTCTGAACACACGAGTTTTTTTTTTCTGTTTGGTTTATAAAGAAAAGAAATACTAGCTTTTTTTTTTACTTATGAATGGGAAAGAATATTCATCCGGTGGTGAGTGTCGTTAGTTTTGTTATTGTTGTTGTTATTCATTTTCTTTAAATATGCACGAGTTTGTATTGTTTTCTGTTTGCTTTATAGAGAGAAGAAATATTCACATTTTACTTACAAACAAGAAATTTTGCTCCTCTAGTGATGGATATTGTTTGTTTATGTTGTTATTCGTTGTTACATATACAAGAGTTTGTTTAGTTTTTCTGTTTGGTTGATGGAAACGTATTACAAGTCAAACCCGAGAAGTTTCGGGTCCCTGCAGAGTTCGGGATGAATAATTCTGTAGGGACCCAAAACTTCTCGGATTGGACTTGTAATACGTCCCCTAAACCGACCTTTGTAGTGACCCAAAACTTCTCGGATTGGACTTGTAATACGTCCCCTAAACCGACCTTTGTAGTGACCCAAAACTTCTCGGATTGGACTTGTAATACGGCCCCTAAACCGACCTTTGTAGGGACCTTAAACTTCTCGGATTGGACTGGTAATTCGGCCCCTAAACCGACCTTTGTAGTGACCCAAAACTTCTCGGATTGGACTTGTAATACGGCCCCTAAACCGACCTTTGTAGTGACCCAAAACTTCTCGGATTGGACTTGTAATACGGCCCCTAAACCGACCTTTGTAGTGACCCAAAACTTCTCGGATTGGACTTGTAATCCGGCCCCTAAACCGACCTTTGTAGTGACCCGAAACTTCTCGGATTGGACTTGTAATACGGCCCCTAAACCGACCTTTGTAGTGACCCAAACTTCGGATTGGAGTTGTAATACGGCCCCTAAACCGACCTTTGTAGTGACCCAAACTTCTCGGATTGGACTTGTAATACGGCCCTAAACCGACCTTTGTAGTGACCCAAAACTTCTCGGATTGGACTTGTAATACGGCCCCTAAACCGACCTTTGTAGTGAACCGAAACTTCTCGGATTGGACTTGTAATACGGCCCCTAAACCGACCTTTGTAGTGACCCGAAACTTCTCGGATTGGACTTGTAATACGGCCCCTAAACCGACCTTTGTAGTGACCCGAAACTTCTCGGATTGGACTTGTAATACGGCCCTTAAACCGACCTTTGTAGTGAACCGAAACTTCTCGGATTGGACTTGTTATACGGCCACTAAACCGACCTTTGTAGTGACCCAAAACTTCTCGGACTGGACTTGTAATACGGCCCTAAACCGACCTTTGTAGTGACCCAAAACTTCTCGGACTGGAGTTGTTATACGGCCCCTAAACCGACCTTTGTAGTGACCCGAAACTTCTCGGACTGGACTTGTAATACGGCCCTAAACCGACCTTTGTAGTGACCCGAAACTTCTCGGACTGGAGTTGTTATACGGCCACTAAACCGACCTTTGTAGTGACCCGAAACTTCTCTGACTGGACTTGTAATACGGCCCTAAACCGACCTTTGTAGTGACCCAAAACTTCTCGGATTGGACTTGTAATGCGGCCCCTAAACCGACCTTTGTAGTGACCCAAAACTTCTCGGACTGGAGTTGTTATACGGCCCTAAACCGACCTTTGTAGTGACCCGAAACTTCTCGGATTGGACTTGTAATGCGGCCCCTAAACCGACCTTTGTAGTGACCCGAAACTTCTCGGATTGGACTTGTAATACGGCCCCTAAACCGACCTTTGTAGTGACCCGAAACTTCTCGGATTGGACTTGTAATGCGGCCCATAGAGAGAAGAAAATTACCACCTGTTTGTTTTACTTATATACGAGAAATAATATTCGTCTGGTGGTGAATGTCGTTAGTTTGTGTTGTTTTTGTCATTCGTTTTTAGACATACACGAGTTTGTTTTGATTTGTTTGATTTATTAAGAGAATAAATACTATGGTTCGTTTTATTTTGTTTACTTATGAATGATAAATACTATTCGTCTAGTGGTGAGTGTCGGTAGTTTGTGCTGTCATTGTCATTGTTATTCCTTGTTAGAAATGCGAGGTTTTTATTTTTTTGTTATGGTTTATATAGAGAAGAAATATTCGAGTGTTCTCTTTTTTCACTTTTAAAGGAGAAACTTGTCTGTCTGGTGGTGAATGTTATTACTCTGTGTTGTTATTGTTATTTAATTTTAGATATACACGAGGGTTTGATTTTTCTTTCTGCTTCATTTATAAAGAGAAGAAAAATATTAGTTATGTTTCGTTAATTTTACTTATAAACGAGAAATTTTATTCGTCTCGTGGTGGATACTGATGGTGTGTGTTTTTATTGTTATTCCTTGTTAAATATACACGAGGTTTTGTTTTATTCTGTTTGGTTTATACAGAAAAGAAATTCGAGTTTTTTTTTCACTTTTAAGGAGAAACTCGTCTGTCTGGCGGGTGAATGTTGTTACTCTGTGTTGCTATTGTTATTCCTTTTTAGAAACACACGAGTTTGTTTTTCGGTTTGATTTATAAAGAAAAGAAATACTCGATTCTTTTTCTTTCCTTATAAGCGAGAAACGATCGTGTGCGGTGTATGTCGTTAGTCTGTATGATAGTTGTCCCTATTTAGATATACACGAGTCATTAATTTTTGCCTGTTTGATGTATAACTTAGAGAAATATCCAAGTTTTTTTTTTACTTTTTGTAGTATTATCGACCCCTTACATAACTATACGAATTTCTTTAGATTTTCGATTTTTAAAGATGAGAAATACTGGAGTTTTTTTTTTTCTTCCGTTTGGCAGATCTTTTGACTAATGTTTCTCCGTTGGCTTGGTTCCTTTCATTCATTTTCCGTGCGGCCGAGACTCAGACGGAAGGTAAGATATTATTATACAGTTGAGGAGAGGAGTAGAAAGGCGCGTGCGTGCGTGTGTGTGTTTTCTTAAGCTCCGCCTCGGTGAACATATTAATAAAACGAATTTGGAAACGAACGAAAGACTAACTCGCTTCTCTTCTCTTTTCGTTTCGTTTCGTCTCGTCCAATCTTTAAAGAAACTGGGAAAAGAAGAAAACGGGGAAAAGAAAATTGAAAAAAAAACGTAAATAAAAAAAATGGAAAAGAAAAGAAAAAAAACAGGGAAGTGAAAAAAACAGGGAAATTAAAAAAAACAGGGAAAAAAAATGGGAAAGGGGATAAAAACAGAGAAATAAAAAAATAGGGAGAGGAGAAAATCGGGGAAAAACACGGAGAAAGAAACAGGAAAAGAAAAGACATTAAAAAAAACAAAGATTGGATAACAAACTTAAAAGAAAAACATGAAAAAAAAGGAAAGGAGAAAAAAACATGGAAAAGACATACACAGGGAAAAAAACAGGGAAAAGAAAAAAAACACGGAAAAACAGGGAAAGGAGAAAAAAACAGGGAAAAGAAAAAAAACGGAAAAACAAGGAAAGGAGAAAAAAACAGGGAAAAGAAAAAAACACGGAAAAACAGGGAAAGAAGAAAAAAACAGGGAAAAAAACACAGGGAAAAACAGGGAAAGGAGAAAAAAACAGGGAAAAGAAAAAAACACGGAAAAACAGGGAAAGGAGAAAAAAACAGGGAAAAGAAAAAAAAAAACGGTAAAACAGGGAAAAGAAAAACACACGGAAAAACAGGGAAAGGAGAAAAAAACAGAGAAAAGAAAAAACACGGAAAAACAGAGAAAGGAGAAAGAAACAGGGAAAAGAAAAAAACACGGAAAAACAGAGCAAGGAGAAAAAAAACAGGGAAAAGAAAAAAACACGGAAAAAACAGGGAAAAGAAAAACACACTGAAAAACAAGGATAGGAGAAAAAAACAGGAAAATAGAAACACAGGGAAAAAACAGGGAAAGGAGAAAGAAATAGGGAAAATAAAAAAACACGGAAAAACAGGGAAAGAAGAAAAAACAAGGAAAAGAAAAACACAGGGAAAAACAGGGAAAGGAGAAAAAAACAGGGAAAAGAAAAAAACACGGAAAAACAGGGAAAGGAGAAAAAAACAGGGAAAAGAAAAAAACACGGAAAAAAAAACAGGGAAAAGAAAAACACAGGGAAAAACAAGGATAGGAGAAAAAACAAGGAAAATAAAAACAAAAGAACAGGGAAAGGAAGGAGAAAAAACAGGGAAAATATAAACACAAGGAAAAGAAAAAAAATCGGGGAAAATAAAACAAACAGGAAAAAGCAAAAAAAAGGGAAAATAAAAAAAAATGGAAAAAAAAGGAAGAAAACCCACATTCGATTCTGATGACTCAAGGAATTTATTTTTTCTTCTCAGTTTGAAAATTTCTTAGACACGTGAAGTATTTTTTTAAGGTCGATTTTTTGTGTTATTTTTTTGTTACTGAAAGCAAGTCCAATTTTTCTTTTGTTATTGTTAAGCTTGTTAGTCGTGAAAGGTAGGTAATTTTTTTATTCTAATTCATTTACTTCGTCTTACCTTGACTTTTTTATCCTTTATATCTCATTCCTTTCGTAACTTCTTTTATACTTTCTTTGCTTCTTATCTTTTTTCTTTACAAATGTTTACACCTTTCCGTAAGTTCATCTAAGTTCTGTGCATCTTACCTTTCATTTCCTCTATTTTTCCATCCTTTCGCAATTTTCTTTGATAATTTCTTTGATTTTTTCGTTTTCTTTCTTTTTTCCCACTTTTCGTAACCTGATCTAGTTGACTTGCTCCATCTAATCATTCATTTCTTTATTATCTTTTGACACACCATTCGTACCTTTTTTTCTCCTAATTTCTTTCGACATTATTAGTTTTTTGGGTCCTTTTTGCTTTCCTTTCTTGGGGTCCTTTTTGGGTACCTTTCGGGTCCTGGCTTTGGCGGTAGTGGGTCTGTTATTAATTTGATGATGGTGATGATGATGATGAAGAAGAGAAGGAGGTGGAGGAAGAGGAAGAGGAGGAAGAGGATGAGGAAGAGGAAGAATACGAATAGGAGGAAGATTAAGAGGAAGAGGAAGAAGAAGAGAAAGAAAATGAGAGAAAATAAGAGAAAGAATAAGAATAAGAAAAAAAGGAAGAAAAGGAAGAAGAATAGAAAGAAGAAAAGAAAGAAGAAGAGAAAGAAGAAGATAAAGAAAAATAGAAAGAAAAAGAGAAAGAAGAAGAAAAAGAAGAAAATAAATGAGAAGAGAAAGGAGAATAGGAAGAAGAAGAGAAAGAAGAAGAGAAAGAAGAAGAGAAAGGAAAAGAAAAAGGAGAAGAGGAAGAAGAAGATAAAGAAGAAGAGAAAGAAGAAGAGATAGAAGAAGAGAAAAGAGAAGAGGAAGAAGAAGAGAAAGAAGAAGAGGAAGAAGAAGAGAGGAAGAAGAAGAGAAAGAAGAAGAGAAAGGAGAAGAGAAAAGAGAAGAGAAAGAAGAAGAGAAAGAAGAAGAGAAAGGAGAAGAGAAAGAAGAAGAGAAAGGAGAAGAGAAAGGAGAAGAGGAAGGAGAAGACGAAGAAGAAGAGAAAGAAGAGAAAGAAGAAGAGAAAGGAGAAGAGGAAGGAGAAGACGAAGAAGAAGAGAAAGAAGAAGAGAAAGGAGAAGAGAAAGAAGAAGAGAAAGGAGAAGAGAAAGGAGAAGAGGAAGGAGAAGAGATAGAAAAAGAAAAAGAAGAAGAGAAAGAATAAGAGGAAGGAGAAGACGAAGAAGAGAAAGAAGAGAAAGAAGAAGAGAAAGGAGAAGAGGAAGGGGAAGACGAAGAAGAAGAGAAAGAAGAGAAAGAAGAAGAGAAAGGAGAAGAGAAAAAAGAAAAAAAAGAAGAGAAGGAAGAAAAAAAATGGAAAGGAGAGGAAAAAGAAGTGAAAAAAATAAGTGAAAAAGATGAGAAAAAAGAAGAGAAAAAAGAAGAGAAAAAAGAAGAGAAAGAAGAAAAAAAGAAGAGAAAAAAAAAACAGAAGAAGAGAAAGAAGCAGAGAGAGAAGAAGGGAAAGAAGAAGAGAAGAAATAAGAGAAAAAGAGAAAAAGAAGAAAGAAGAGAAAAAAAGTAGAGGAGGAGGAATAATAAGAAAAAGAATAAGAGGAAGAAGAGGAGGATGGTGGTGGTGATGGTGGTGGTGGTTGTGGTGATGATTTTGGTGGTGGTGATGAGGCTTAATTAGGAACGGCATTCCACCACCACCACCACCACCACAATAATTATCGCCAGGTAATTAGGAGGTGAATTGTGGCTGAATCAAAAGACAGGTGTGCTAATTAACGTCTAAATATACCTGCCTTATCTTGCCTTATGATTACTTTCTCTCTCTCTCACTTTCTCTCACTTTCACTTTCTCTTCCTTTATTCTTTTTTCTGTCACTCAGTTTTTCATTTTCTCTTTTTTTTTCTTCCTTTCACGATCCTTTTCTTTTTCTCTGTTTTCTTATCTCTTTCATTTTTTTTTTCTTCTTTCGTGTTTTCTTTCTCTTTTTCTCTAATTTTTGCTTTCTCTTTATTTTTCCATCACTTTCATTTTCTCTCATTTTCTCCTTTCTTCTTTTCTTTCTTTCTTTTTTATTCATCCCTTTCATTTTCACTTCTATTTTTGTTTTGTTTTGTTTTTTGGTGTTTTTTTCATTCTCTTTATTTTAGATCACTTTCATTTTTACTTTTCACTTTCTTTTTTTCTATTTCTTTTCCTTTCTCTCTCTCTCTCTCTCTCTCTCTCTCTCTCTCAACAGGTTTGCCATTCTGGAGGAGGAGGACGAGCAGGAGAGCACCTTCCTGGTGGGTGACTCCATGATTCGCCAGCAGGTCGTTGAGTTCTGCGGCAGAGTTCCTCGTCGAAGACGGAACTATTGCTATCCTGGTGCTGGGATCGACGACATAACTGCTGCTCTTGAGGAGATCTCCCCCCAGGCTACTAATGATTCACTGTTTGTTATTCACACAGGTACGAACGACGTCACCACGAACCGGTCTGAGGAACTCCTGGAGAAGTACCGTAAGCTCATCCAGCAGTATAAGACTAAATCCTAACATTTGATTTCAGGAGTTCTACCACGGACTTGGGCGGAGAGCGACTTTTTCAGTAAGGCCTTCAGCCTAAACAACCGCTTACAGACTCTTTGTAGGAGCTTGACGTGGAGTTCCTAAACGCATGGGACAATTTCTATGGACAAATGAGCTCTTTCACAGGGACGGATTGCACCTTTCTCCCATCGGGCAGCCAGACTCGGAAGGCTCCTCAACGAAGCAGTGCGTGTCATCCGAACAAAACGAGTCACGGCCACGTCCCTCCACCCTGCCCGTGTAAATAGACGCCGTGCATCACAACAAACCCGTAACCGTGATCCCGCAAGTACCACCACCTCTAATACCAAGCCTCTAGATAACTTAAAAATCCTTAGTTTCAATGCGCGTAGCCTAAGAAACAAATTTGATGAACTGAGATGTCTTGCTTTAACAGAAAATTTTGACATAATTGCTATAACTGAAACATTTATCGACACCACAAATATTGATTTAAGTTCCGAATACAACATAGATGGTTACAGACTCTTCAACAAAGATCGTGTAAACCGTAGAGGCGGTGGCGTCGCCCTTTATGTCAAAAGCTATTTGCAACCCACTGACAAAACACCGGGAAACAGTAACGTTGAACATTTGTGCGTGCGAGTAAACATTGCAAAAGTCAACTTAAATATATCTGTCACCTACAGACCTCCTGGGCAATCACTCGATGACGACCTTGAAATGTACAGCGTCTTAAGGCAGTCACTTAATAACAGCGACTCACTGATATTAGGAGACTTTAACCTCCCCCATATCGACTGGGCGACACTGTCAGGTACAGAAGGCGAGTCACATAGAATGATCGAATTTCTAGAAGAAAATTATCTAAGCCAAATGGTTTCTGAGCCAACTCGACAAAATAATATACTCGACCTTGTTATAACGACCCAAGATAATCTAGTCAGTAATGTCACGGTAGGAGAACACCTCGGTTCTTGCGATCATAAATTAGTGCGCGTCGACATTAAAGCTCAATCATCAGTGACTGAAAATAAAGTAAAGGTGCCCAATTTCAAAAGAGCTAACTTCGTAGAAATCCGACAAAAACTAACAGAAATACAACTATCAGATGACGGCAACGTAGAGGAAGCCTGGCTGTTTTAAAATCACTTACTCACTCATCCGAACACATTCGTCCCCTTGTGCGAGAAGCGAATTAACACTAATAAAAGCCCACCGTGGTTTAATAGCGAAATTAAACAATCAGTCAATGAGAGAAAATTGTTTTACAGGTTAAAGAAAGAACAAAGCACGCCCGAAAACATTAGACTTTATAATGATGCCAGGCGACGAGTAAAAAGACTAGTAGGTCAGGCAAAGCGTAGATACGAAGAAAATATTGCAGCCAACTGTAAAAATAATCCGAAATCTTTCTTCAGTTACATAAACAACAGAAAGGCGATCAAAAGTGGTATTGGACCTTAACAAACAGCGACGGTGCACTAGTGACTGACAGCCAACACATTGCAAACCTCTTAAACAATTACTTTTCCTCGGTGTTTAATACTAACAGTCTTCCTCTCGCTACCACCAACACCAGTACTATTGTAAATCTCGAGCATGCATTGCCTAATTTTGAAATAACAACCGATGAAGTCCTTAAAGCTCTCCATTCACTTAAAACAAATAAAAGTCCTGGACCTGACAAAGTATATCCAACTCTGCTGAAAGAAACAAAGAGCGAAATACTCTCCTCCCTCACAACCGTATTCAATATGTCCTTGCGACAAGGCATCGTCCCTTCAGATTGGAAAAAGGCTAACGTGACACCGATTTTCAAGAAAGGAGACAAAAAAGTACCAGGTAATTACAGGCCCATTAGTCTAACTTCGGTTGTAGGTAAGCTACTTGAGGGCATAATTAGAGACAAAATTGTGAATTACCTTGAAAGCCACTCATTGATTGGGGACTCACAACATGGCTTCCGAGACATAAGATCCTGCCTATCAAACCTATTAACCTTTTATAACGACCTCTTCACTGTTTATGACGTAACCAAATCACTGGACGTAGTCTATCTTGATTTCCAGAAAGCGTTTGATAAAGTCCCGCATCATAAATTACTTTACAAATTAAAGCAAATAGGTATTGACGGTCAAGTAAACCAATGGATCGCGAATTGGTTGAGCAACAGACAACAAAGAGTAGTGATCGACGGATTTAACTCAGAGTGGGCGCCTGTCACTAGTGGCGTCCCTCAGGGCTCGGTCCTTGGCCCAGTGCTCTTCATTATTTACATCAACGACGTGGATTGGCAACTCGGTTCTCACTGACGAAGACAGGCAAAGCCTCCAAGAGGATTTGCACAAAATTTCAGCTTGGTCGGATAGATGGGAGATGCCCTTTAACGTAGACAAGTGCCAGGTCCTTCAAGTTGGAACGAGGAATAAGAAGTTCGAATACGAAATGCGCGGCGTTAAACTCAAAAGCGTTCAATGCGTCAAGGACTTGGGGGTCAAAATCGCGTCAAACCTCAAATTCTCACAGCAATGCATCGATGCAGCAAATAAAGCGAACAGAATGTTGGGCTTCATTAAAAGAAACTTTTTATTTAAGAATAAAGATGTAATACTCCCGCTCTACAACAGTTTAGTCAGACCCCACTTGGAATATGCGGTACAGTTTTGGTCCCCCCACCATGCAAAGGATATTGCTAAATTAGAAGGTGTTCAGCGTCGGGCAACGAAAATTATCCCTTCCTTGCGCAACAAATCCTACGAAGAAAGGCTTTCTACCCTTAACATGTTCTCTTGAGAAACGTCGCCTCCGAGGAAAACTGATCGAATGTTTTAAAATACTTAATGGTTTCACGAATGTAGACAGATCAACATTGTTTATGATCGATGACACTTTGCGCACGAGGAACAATGGCGTAAACTCAGATGTGAACAAGTAAATTCAGACTGCACCAATTTTTTCTTCACCAACGTTGTAGTGCGAGAATGGAATAAGCTTCCACCGTCAGTGGTCCAGTGTAACACGATTGACTCCTTCAAAAATAAGCTCGACCGTCACTTCCTTCAACTTAATATCAACTAGAGTAGAAATGCAACGTTTTGGAGTCTTCTGATTAATGTAAAATCACTTAGGTTTAAGGACAGACCACCAAGTCTGGACCATGGGGTCTGTGGTCTGATTTTCTATGTAAATCTCTCTCTCTCTCTCTCTCCCCACCCCTTATCGCCCAGACCATCACTCCTACATAGCCTTCCTTCCTTTTTTTTCTCTCCTCCTTCCTTTACCTCCCCCCCATCCCCTCTGATAACAGCCTCAGTCGTGCACCAATAGCCACGCCTTCCCGAGTCCCTTTATCACATTTTTTTTTATATATAAGCTGCTCTCTTTCTACTTTTGGTCTCGAGATTTTTTTTTTTTGTGTGTGTGTCTGTCTGCTTTATTGTTGTTGGTCTCATTGTTATTTGTATTGATATTGTTGTTTATGATTTAATTGGTGAGTATTGATTTTTTGTATCAGTATTATTATTATTATTATTTTAATATTATTATTATTATTATTATTATTATGAGGTTTTTCATTATTACTTATTATTTATTATCATTATCATTTACTATATCAATGCTAGTTTTGCTTTCACCATTTCAACCTCGAAATAAATGTTAGAAAATAGGAAGGAAGAAAATAGTCATATATACGTACATCATCATCTTCATCATCATCATTTAGTATCATTTCACGGACAGAATTACCTTTACTTTTTTACTTACTAAGCCTGGGAGACCTTTAATGCTTTCTTCACTTCTCTCTATGTGATAATCTGCATTCTTTTATAGTTTTTTACTCTTTTTATACTTTTTATACTTCAGTCTCTTGTATCTTAATTCTCCACACAATCTTGCAAAATTAATTAGTCTATCCGCTTTCTCTTTTTTTTCTATTCCTTGCATAATTGAGGAGGAGAAGAATCAAACTCGTGGATAGAGGAGAGGAAGGCAAGAGGAAGAAAGGCGGGCACTGAAGGAAGAGTATATACGGGAGAAGGGAGGAGGAAAAGGAGGGAGGGATGTGGGGTGGATGAAGGAAAAAGGAACATATGGGTGGAGCGAGTAAGGTCATTGGAGGAAAAGGAGGGAGAGCGGTGAGGTGGATGAAGGAAAAAGGAACATATAGGTGGAGCTAGCAAGGTCATAGGAGGAAAAGGAGGGAGAGCGGTGAGGTGGATGAAGGAAAAAGGAACATATAGGTGGAGCTAGCAAGGTCATAGGAGGAAAAGGAGGGAGAGCGGTGAGGTGGATGAGGGAAGAAGAAACATATGGGCGAAGCGAGTAAGGTCGTAGGAGGAGGAAGAGGAGGGAGGGAGAGAGAGGTGGGATTGATGAAGTAATAAAAAGGGTAGACGAGAGGAAGGGGAGGCCGAGGTTGAGGATCAGTAAAGTGTAACACAGCCGCCCCTTCCCGTTCTTTTGACCCCGAAAAAAACGTGATTGGAACTGGTTTGCCCGATAGTTTGCACAGATTTTTTATATGTCAAAGTTTTTATGTTTGTTTGTGTGAGTTTGAGAGAGAGAGAGAGAGAGAGAGAGAGAGAGAGAGAGAGAGAGAGAGAGAGAGAGAGAGAGAGAGAGAGAGAGAGAGAGAGAGAGAGAGAGAGAGAGAGAGAGAGAGAGAGAGAGAGAGAGAGAGAGAGAGAGAGAGAGAGAGAGAGAGAGAGAGAGAGAGAGAGAGAGAGAGAGAGAGAGAGAGAGAGAGAGAGAGAGAGAGAGAGAGAGAGAGAGAGAGAGAGAGAGAGAGAGAGAGAGAGAGAGAGAGAGAGAGAGAGAGAGAGAGAGAGAGAGAGAGAGAGAGAGAGAGAGAGAGAGAGAGAGAGAGAGAGAGAGAGAGAGAGAGAGAGAGAGAGAGAGGTACTGTTCCACACACAACCACACAGATGCAGACAGACATTCACCTATAAGGACAGTAAGGACAAACAGAGAGAGAGAAGAAGGAAGAAGAAGAAGAAGAAGAAGAAGAAGAAGAAGAAGAAGAGGAGGAGGTTGATGAGAGAGAGAAAATAAGATGATAAAAGATGAAAGTATGAAAAAGAAAAGGCAAACATGAGAGAGAGAGAGAGAGAGAGAGAGAGAGAGAGAGAGAGAGAGAGAGAGAGAGAGAGAGAGAGAGAGAGAGAGAGAGAGAGAGAGAGATAGAGAGAGAGAGAGAGAGAGAGAGAGAGAGAGAGAGAGAGAGAGAGAGAGAGAGAGAGAGAGAGAGAGAGAGAGAGAGAGAGAGAGAGAGAGAGAGAGAGAGAGAGAGAGAGAGAGAGAGAGAGAGAGAGAGAGAGAGAGAGAGAGAGAGAGAGAGAGAGAGAGAGAGAGAGAGAGAGAGAGAGAGAGAGAGAGAGAGAGAGAGATAGTGAGCGAGAGAGAGAGAGAGAGAGAGAGAGAGAGAGAGAGAGAGAGAGAGAGAGAGAGAGAGAGAGAGAGAGAGAGAGAGAGAGAGAGAGAGAGAGAGAGAGAGCAAATATGAAATAATAGACGAAAGATATAAGAAAGAAGTAAAGTAAAAGAAAAAAAGGACAAAAAATTAAGTAAAAGTAAAATACAATAAAGAAAAGAGAGAGAGAGAGAGAGAGAGAGAGAGAGAGAGAGAGAGAGAGAGAGAGAGAGAGAGAGAGAGAGAGAGAGAGAGAGAGAGAGAGAGAGAGAGAGAGAGAGATAGAGAGAGAGAGAGAGAGAGAGAGATGTAGGTGTGTATGTTCAGATGGGAAGCCATGCTCAAGTATCAACACACACACACACACACACACACACACACACACACACACACACACACACATTTTTCAATTTAATACATTAATTGTAGTAATAGTTGTAGTAGTAGTAATGGTAGTAGTAGTATTAGTAGGAGTGATAGTTGTAGGTATTGTTTTTGTTATGGTGGTGGTGTGGTTATGGTGGTGTGAAGTAGTTGTGGTGGTGGTGGTGTGGTTATGGTGAAAGTGTGGTGGTAGTGGTTGTGGTGGTGGTGGTGATGGTGGAAGTGGTGATGGTGGTAGTGGTTGTGGTGGTAGTGGTTGTGTTGGTGGTGGTGTGGTGGTTATGGTGGTAGTGGTTGTGGTGGTGGTGGTGGTGTTGTGGTGGTGGTAGTGGTGTGGTGGTGGTGGTGTGGTGTTGGTGGTGGTGTGGTGGTTGTGGTGGTGGAGTGGTTATGGTGGTAGTGGTTGTGGTGGTGGTGGTGTGGTTATGGTGGTTGTGCTTGTGGTGGTGGTGGTGGTGGTGGTGTGGTTATGGTGGTGGTGGTGGTGGTGTGGTTATGGTGGTTGTGGTTGTGGTGGTGGTGGTGGTGGTGAGGTTATGGTGGTAGTGGTGGTGTGGTTATGGTGGTAGTGGTGGTGTGGTTATGATGGTAGTAGTTGTGATGATGGTAGTGGTGGTGGTGGTGGTGGTGGTGCTAATGGTGGTGGTGGTGTGGTTATGGTTGTAGTGGTGGTGGTAGTGGTTGTGGCGGTGGTGATGTGGTTATGGTGGTAGTGGTTGTGGTGGTGTGGTTGTGGTGGTGGTGGTGGTGAGGTTATGGTGGTAGTGGTGGTGGTGGTGGTGGTATGGTTGTGGTAGTGGTGGTGGTGGTGGTATGGTGCTAATGGTGGTGGTGGTGTGGTTATGGTTGTAGTGGTGGTAGTGGTTGTGATGATGGTAGTGGTGGTGGTGGTGTGGTTGTGGTGGTGTGGTTGTGGTGGTGTGGTTGTGGTGGTGTGGTTGTGGTGGTGGTGTGGTTATGGTGGTAGTGGTTGTGGTGGTGGTGTGGTTATGGTGGTTGTGGTTGTGGTGGTGGTGGTGGTGAGGTTATGGTGGTAGTGGTGGTGGTGGTGGTGTGGTTATGGTGGTGGTGGTGGTGGTGGTGGTGGTGGTGGTGGTGTGGTTATGGTGGTAGTGGTTGTGGTGGTGGTGTGGTTATGGTGGTAGTGGTTGTGGTGGTGGTGAGGTTATGGTGGTAGTGGTGGTGTGGTTATGATGGTAGTAGTTGTGATGATGGTAGTGGTGGTGGTGGTGGTGGTGGTGCTAATGGTGGTGGTGGTGTGGTTATGGTTGTAGTGGTGGTGGTAGTGGTTGTGGCGGTGGTGATGTGGTTATGGTGGTGGTGGTAGTTGTGGTTGTGGTAGTGATGGTGGTAGTGGTGGTAGGTTAGTATCTCTAGACCTCTTTTTCTCCCTCTTTTTTTCCTTTAAATTCCTCCGTGTTATTTGATCCCACGCCTCCCGTTTTTTGTGCGTGGCGTTTTTTGTCGGGTTCAGAGGTGTGCTGGAGGCCGTGATGAGACCACCTTTTTTTGTGTCTGTGGCTTTTTATTCGACTTTAAAAGATGTCCCGAGATTGTACATTTTTGTTTTACTTACATTTTCATTTTCATTTTTATTTATTTTTCTCGTCTGCTCTTGCTCTCATCGATACTTTGTTGTTTACTTCTTCATCTGTTTATATTCGCCCTTTTTTTAAATCTATACTTTATTTTTTATATGATTATGATAATGGTATTTTTTCCTGTTTTTTTTTCTTCATAGTAATACCTTTTCCCTATTTTTTGTTTCCTTTCTTCCCCTTTCTTTCTTTATTTCTTTATATTTGCTTTATTTTCTCTGTTCTATTTCAAGATTCTGGTATTTGTATTTTTTTTTCTTTTCGTTGCATCTTTTAACACATGATAGCCAGCACCGTATGGTATAAACCAGCAAAGAATGTCCTCACTTTGTTGTATAGAAAGTCTCATTAGTAAGGAAGTATATATGAATTTTCTGAGTCTAGACCTATACTAACTGCTCGGGGTTTGTTAGGTTAGGTAAGGTTAAGTTTAGGGTATCTTCAAACACACGATAGCCAGCACCTTATGGTATAAATTAACAAAGAATGGCCTCACTTTGTTGTATAGAAAGTCTCATTAGTAAGGAAGCATATATGAATTTTCTGAGTCAAGACCTATAGTAACTTTTTTTTTTCATTATTGTTTCCTTTATTTTTGCCCTTGAGCTGCTTCCTATGCTGTAAAAAAAAACAATTTGGGGTTTGTTAGGTTAGGTTAGGTTAAGTTTAGGGTATCTTCAAACACATGATAGCCAGCACCTTATGGAGTAAAACAACAACCCCAATCCTCACTAACCTAGAATCCCCTGTCTTCCCTTCTTCAACTCCTCCACCTCCTCCTTGCCCTACCCACCTCCCTATCTTTAATATAATGTTCACTAAATCACCCACATTGTCACCGTAATCCTCCTTCCTCCCATCTTCCCTCCTCCTCCTCCTCCTCCTCCCCCTTTCTTCCCTACCTTACTGCATTCACCCATTCTTTCCTTCTTCCCCAAAATTGCCAAACCATCCCTCCTCACCCCAACAATCCCATTACATCCCAAAGCTCCTCAGCCTCCCCTCCACTTCATTCACCCATCTCATCTATCTTTCCTTCCTCCTCCCCAATATCCCACCACCACCCAAAACTCCATCACCCTCCCCTCTCTCCCCACCTTCCCATCCTTCCCTTCTCCTCCCTCCCCTTCACGCTATCTCCCATCCATCTATCTTTCCTCCACCAGAATCGCCACTTTACCTCCACCTTCCCCTTCCCTTCCCTTCCTTCCCTCCCTCCCTTCCACGCCTCGCCATCTGTCTACCCAGCCTCAAGTGGATTCCTTCTCGCTCAGATAATTACTAATTGAATTTTCCACAAAGTTTTACCTTAAAGTTGAAATCTGGACCCGCTCACTGCACCCCATTCTGACCTCCACCTCCGCCCCACCTTCTACCCCCCCTCCTTTCTAGCCAGCACCCAAGCAACCCTCCCTCCCTGTCCTCTGTCCATGCGTTGCATCTCTCTCTCTCTCTCTCTCTCTCTCTCTCTCTCTCTCTCTCTCTCTCTCTCTCTCTCTCTCTCTCTCTCTCTCTCTCTCTCTCTCTCTCTCTCTCTCTCTCTCTCTCTCTCTCCTCTCTCTCTCTCTCTCTCTCTCTCTCTCTCTCTCTCTCTCTCTCTCTCTCTCTCTCTCTCTCTCTCTCTCTCTCGTTTGTTTTGTTTTTTGTTTCATTATTTTTGCAGCAATAGTTTTCTTTTTTCATTTGTTTTGTTTTTGTTGTTCTTTGTGTGTATGTGGATAGAGGATTTATGTGTGTGTGTGTGTGTGTGTGTGTGTGTGTGTGTGTGTGTGTGTGTGTGTGTGTGTGTGTGTGTGTGTGTGTGTGTGTGTGTGTGTGTGTGAAATGTCTCAGATTGTCCTCCTGTTTTCATTGTATTGTCCTGTTTCATTGTATTGTCCTTTTCATTGTATTGTCCTGTTTTCATTGTATTGTCCTGTTTTCATTGTATTGTCCTTCATTGTATTGTCCTGTTTTCATTGTATTGTCCTCTTTTCATTGTATTATCCTGTTTTCATTGTATTGTCCTGTTTTCATTGTATTGTCCTGTTTTCATTGTATTGTCCTGTTTTCATTGTATTGTCCTCTTTTCATTGTATTGTCCTGTTTTCATTGTATTGTCCTGTTTTCATTGTATTGTCCTGTTTTCATTGTATTGTCCTGTTTTCATTGTATTGTCCTGTTTTCATTGTATTGTCCTTTTTTATTGTATTGTGCTGGTTTCATTGTATTTTACTGATATCATTGTATAGTCCTGTTTTTCATTGTATTGTCCTGTTTTCATTGTATTGTCCTGTTTTCATTGTATTGTCCTGTTTTCATTGTATTGTCCTGTTTTCATTGTATTGTCCTGTTTTCATTGTATTGTCCTGTTTTCATTGTATTGTCCTGTTTTCATTGTATTGTCCTGTTTTCATTGTATTGTCCTGTTTTCATTGTATTGTCCTCCTTTCATGATATTGTCCTCCTTTCATGATATTGTCCTCCTTTCATGATATTGTCCTTTCATTATATTTTCCTCCTGGTTTCATTGTGTTCTGCTCCTACTTTCATATTATCCTCACATCATCCTCATTGTCCTCACTTTGTACTCATCTCTCTCTCTCTCTCTCTCTCTCTCTCTCTCTCTCTCTCTCTCTCTCTCTCTCTCTCTCTCACACACACACACACACACACACACACACACACACACACACACACACTAATCCTTATCCACGTTCCATTCTTATCAATATAATCTTTACACATCTCCCTCGTTTCCCCATTAGCTTGCCATAGAGGATTATAAAGTCCTTTCCATACGTCTGTGTTGTGCCTTTTCATTGATGCTGAGTATTAATGAGATCTTTTCCTCTCTTTACAGGTAAGGCACAATACTTGAGGCTCGAGAGGAAGGAAGGAAGGAGTGGTGTAAGCTGATCAAGGTTTGGCGTGTGTGTGTAGGAGGGGACGTTTGTGTGTGTGTGTGTGTGTGTGTGTGTGTGTGTGTGTGTGTGTGTGTGAAGAATTAAAAGCAAAAAGAAGATATGTTGCTTCATTACTACGTATAGCAAATTTAGTGACAAAAATGCAACACTCAAAGAGGGAAGCAGAAACGAAAGAAAAAAATACACAAAAAAAAGAGAAAAATTCATATTCATTCATTTACATTTTACAGAAGCGAGAGAAAAGAACTAGAAAATTTAGCAACAACACAAGCAAAATATAACATTGTGGTGCAACTCAAAATAATAAAAAAAATACATAATTCATCACAGCTATCATGAGATCAAAGGAATGGATAGAATAGACACTTAAAAAAAACATAGATACATAAAAGACTACAGAATTAACAGATAGACAATATGATAGGACCCAAAGGCAGGAGTAGGAGGAGGGGGAGGAAGAGGAGCCTTTGATGAAGCAGATAAGGGTGTGCCTATCTCTGAGTGCCGGTTCAGTGCCATTGCAAGAAGTGGCGAGGATGTGAAAAATGTAATGGTCGAGTTCTGAATCCCCGAGGTGACGTGTGGGAGGAGGAGGAGGAGGAGAGGCAGAGTAGGGTTCGAGAGAGGATCATTGAGGATATTTGTTCGTCCCTTATCCTCCTCCTCCTCCTCCTCTTCCTCCACCTCCTCTTCCTCTTCCTCCTCCTCCTTGACCTCATCCTACTAACAATGTCCCTCTCATCGTTTTTTTTTTGCTTTATTTATCCTCCTCCTCCTCCTACTACTCCTCCTCCTCGAAGCGCCGTCAGGAATGTGTTGTCAGGTTATGTGTGGGTTGTGCCGCGAGGGATATTACACACACACACACACACACACACACACACACACACACACACACACACACACACACATTATTACGTACATACATGGCATACACGGGTGATATTAATGTGCGTGTCTCCGTCCCAGTGATGTAATTATATTTATGCATCTCACGCCGGGTGGCCGCCATTAAATACAGGTGGGGAAGGTGCGGGCATGGGGAGGGGGGGGGGCATGTAGGTGCATTGTACGACCCGTTGTTTGATGACACTTGTGGTGATGATAATGATAATGATGATGGTAATAATAATAATAATAATAATAATAATAATAATAATAATAATAATAATAATAATAATAAGTACAGTATAGATGGTAATGATGATGGGAATGATAGTAAGTGCTGTAAAGATGCAAAGGAAGGGAAAGTTTGACAAAAGGAAAGGAAAAGATGTGTGTGTGTGTGTGTGTGTGTGTGTGTGTGTGTGTGTGTGTGTGTGTGTGTGTGTGTGTGTGTGTGTGTGTGTGTGTGCAGACGAAGGAAAGTATGAGCGGAAAGGAAGGAAACGAATAATGAGGTCTTTTGGAGCCCCGAGGAAGGTTCAGTAACACGAGGATTTCTTGGTATTTTTGTCAAAAGTAGCAAAGTGTCGTAAGAAAAATCCTTTGTCTTAAGATACCCAAGAGGAGGAGGAGGAGGAGAAAAAGAAGAAGAAGAAAAGGAGGAGGGGAACAAAAAAAAGGACAAGTAAGAAGATGATAACGAGAAACTGTATGATAGAAACTTAGCAAAATGATAAAAGGAAAAACAGAGCAACAAAACAGGTATGATATGGATGGATGCATTGATATAACTGGATGGAAAAAGACAAACAAGTAAAGAGAGAGAGAGAGAGAGAGAACAACAAGTAATGACTCAGCAAATTGTTTAGAAACACATGACGGAAAGAAAAAAAAAATAATGTTAAACTAAAACGAAGTTAGAACATGACTTGAGGTTCTCACAAACTAGCAACATGTAAGAGAAAATATATGAAGGTAAGAATTGAGATTATAGAATTTTTTATAATTGGAAAGGGAGAAGGGGAAAGATGGAGGGAGAAGAACTTGGTGGTTGGGAAGTTGGGGTGGAAAGGGTGGGGAGGTGTTGGGGTAGGCAGGTATGGAGGTGAGTAGTGGAATTAGATAATGGGGAAGGGGTAAGGGGGTCGTCGAATGGTGGGTATGGGAGGGGAGGGATTCTCAGGTAAAACTCTTATATAAAAACGAAAATAAAATAAAAGCAGAACAAAATTAATGAAAAAGAATGAAAACAGCCCTAGATTCTCATTACACGAGATTATTTAAAGAATAAGTAAGAAAGGAAACAACGTAAAAGATGAGAGTGAAAGAACTTAAAAATGTGTGTGTGAGAGAGAGAGAGAGAGATTTACATAGATTTACATAGAAAATCAGACCACACAGACCCATGGTCCAGACTTGGTGGTCTGTCCTTAAACTCTAAGTGATTTACATTAATCAGAGTCCAAAACGTTGGACTTCTACTCTAGTTGATATTAAGTTGAAGGAAGTGACGATCGAGCTTATTTTTGAAAGAGTCAATCGTGTTACACTGGACCACTGATGGTGGAAGCTTATTCCATTCTCGCACTACAACGTTGGTGAAGAAAAATTTTGTGCAGTCTGAATTTACTTGTCTACATCTGAGTTTTACGCCATTGTTCCTCGTGCGCAGACTGTCATCGATCATAAACAATGTTGATCTGTCTACATTCGTGAAACCATTAAGTATTTTAAAACATTCGATCAGTTTTCCTCAGGCGACGTTTCTCAAGAGAACATAATAAGGGTAGAAAGACTATCTTCGTAGGATTTGTTGCGCAAGGAAGGGATCATTTTCGTTGCCCGACACTGAACACCATCTAATTTAGCAATATCCTTTGCATGGTGGGGGGACCAAAACTGTACCGCATATTCCAAGTGGGGTCTGACTAAACTGTTGTAGAGCGGGAGTATTACATCTTTATTCTTGAATACAAAGTTTCTTTTAATGAAGCCCAACATTCTGTTCGCTTTATTTGCTGCATCGATGCATTGCTGTGAGAATTTGAGGTTTGACGCGATTTTGACCCCAAGTCTTTGACGCATTGAACGCTTTTGAGTTTAACGCCGCGCATTTCGTATTCGAACTTCTTATTCCTCTTTCCAACGAAGGACCTGGCACTTGTCTACGTTAAAGGGTATCCTATCCGACCAAGCTGAAATTTTGTGCAAATCCTCTTGGAGGCTTTGCCTGTCTTCGTCAGTGAGAACCGAGTTACCAATCTTTGTGTCGTCTGCAAATTTACTAATGCGGTTATTGAGTCCAACATCCACGTCGTTGATGTAAATAATGAAGAGCACTGGGCCAAGAACCGAGCCCTGAGTGACGCCACTAGTGACAGGCGCCCACTCTGAGTTAAATCCGTCAATCACTACTCTTTGTTGTCTGTTGCTCAACCAATTCGCGATCCATTGGTTTACTTGACCGTCAATACCTATTTGCTTTAATTTGTAAAGTAATTTATGATGCGGGACTTTATCAAACGCTTTCTGGAAATCAAGATAGACTACGTCCACTGATTTGGTTACGTCATAAACAGTGAAGAGGTCGTTATAAAAGGTTAATAGGTTTGATAGGCAGGATCTTTTGTTTCGAAAGCCATGTTGTGAGTCCCCAATCAATGAGTGGCTTTCAAGGTAACTCACAATTTTGTCTATAATTATGCCCTCAAGTAGCTTACCTACAACCGAAGTTAGACTAATGGGCCTGTAATTACCTGGTACTTTTTTGTCTCCTTTCTTGAAAATCGGTGTCACGTTAGCCTTTTCCAATCTGAAGGGACGATGCCTTGTCGCAAGGACATATTGAATACGGTTGTGAGGGAGGAGAGTATTTCGCTCTTCGTTTCTTTCAGCAGAGTTGGATATACTTTGTCAGGTCCTGGACTTTTATTTGTTTTAAGTAAATGGAGAGCCTTAAGGACTTCATCGGTTGTTATTTCAAAATTAGGCAATGCATGCTCGAGATTTACAATAGTACTGGTGTTGGTGGTAGCGAGAGGAAGACTGTTAGTATTAAACACCGAGGAAAAGTAATTGTTTAAGAGGTTTGCAATGTGTTGGCTGTCAGTCACTAGTGCACCGTCGCTGATTGTTAAGGTCAATACCACTTTTGATCGCCTTTCTGTTGTTTATGTAACTGAAGAAAGATTTCAGGTTATTTTACAGTTGGCTGCAATATTTTCTTCATATCTACGCTTTGCCTGACCTACTAGTCTTTTTACTCGTCGCCTGGCATCATTATAAAGTCTAATGTTCTCAGGCGTGCTTTGTTCTTTCTTTAACCTGTAAAACATTTTTTCTCATTGACTGATTGTTTAATTTCGCTATTAAACCACGGTGGGCTTTATTAGTGTTAATTCGCTTCTCGCAAGAGGTACGAATGTGTTCTGCTGAGTGAGTAAGTGATTTTAAAACAGCCAGGCTTCCTCTACGTTGCCGTCATCTGATAGTTGTATTTCTGTTAGTTTTGTCAGATTTCTACGAAGTTAGCTCTTTTTAAATTGGGCACCTTTACTTTATTTTCAGTCACTGATGATTGAGCTTTAATATCGACGCGCACTAATTTATGATCGCAAGAACCGAGGTGTTCTCCTACCGTGACACTACTGACAAGGTTATCTTGGGTCGTTATAACAAGGTCGAGTATATTATTTTGTCGAGTTGGCTCAGAAACCATTTGGCTTAGATAATTTTCTTCTAGAAATTCGATCATTCTATGTGACTCGCCTTCTGTACCTGACAGTGTCGCCCAGTCGATATGGGGGATGTTAAAGTCTCCTAATATAAGTGAGTCGCTGTTATTAAGTGACTTCATTAATACGATGTAAATTTCAAGGTCGTCATCGATTGATTGCCAGTGAGGTCTGTAGGTTACAGATATATTTAAATTTACTTTTGAAATGTTTACTAGCACGCACAAATGTTCACAGTTACTGTTTCACGGTGTTTTGTCAGTGTGTTTCAAATAGATTTTGACATAAAGGGCGACGCCACCGCCTCTACAGTTTACGATCTTTGTTGAAGAGTCTGTAGCCATCTATGTTGTATTCGGAACTTAAATAAATATTTTTGGTGTAGATAAATGTTTCGGTTATAGCAATTATGTCAAAATTTTCTGTTAAAGCAAGACATCTCAGTTCAGCAAATTTGTATCTTAGGCTACGCGCATTGAAACGAAGGATTGTTAAGTTATCTCGAGGCTTTGGAATAGAGGGGGTGGTACTTGCGGGATCACGGTTACAGGTTTGTTGCGATGCACGGCGTCTATTTACACGGGCGAGTGGAGGACGTGGCCGTGACTCGTTTTGCTCGGATGACACGCACTGCTTCGTTGAGGAGCCTTCGAGTCTGGCTGCCCCGATGGGAGAAAGGTGCAATCCGTCCCTGTGGAACAGCTCATTTTGTCCATAGAAATTGTCCCATGCGTTTAGGAACTCCACGTCAAGCTCCCTACAAAGAGTCTGTAAGCGGTTGTTTAGGCTGAAGGCCTAATTGAAAAAGTCGCTCTCCGCCCAAGTCCGTGGTAGAACTCCTGAAATCAAAATGTTAGGGGATTTAGTCTTATACTGCTGGATGAGCCTACGGTACTTCTCCAGGAGTTCCTCAGACCGGGTCGTGGTGATGTCGTTCGTACCTGTGTGAATAACAAACAGTGAATCATTAGTAGCCTGGGGGGAGATCTCCTCAAGAGCAGCAGTTATGTCGTCGATCCCAGCACCAGGATAGCAATAGTTCCGTCTTCGACGAGGAACTCTGCCGCAGAACTCAACGACCTGCTCTCCTGCTCGTCCTCCTCCTCCAGAATGGCAAACCTGTTGAAGCAATGAACAGGATAAATCGCTTGTCTGGCTGGTTTGGCTCCTCCATTCACGACGGTGAAGCCATCATGGGCGGTGCCACTAGCATCCTCCCGTTGCGTGGTGTTGTCCGCTGGTGTCGACGGTACCGCTGAGGGCAAGGGGGCGGTTGGAGAAGGGTTTGGCACCACAGCAACGTTAGCCTGGATGAATTCCTGCAAGGAGGCAACAGTGCGAGAAAGCTCTATTATTTTATTCTGACCTGCTTCCATCTTCTCTTCTTGCTCCTGCAGTCTGGTCTCGAGATGCTGCCTGGTGAGAGAAAGCTCTATTATTTTATTCTGGCCTTCTTCCATCTTCTCTTCCTGCTCCTGCAGTCTTGTCTCGAGATGCTGCCTGGAGAGACACAGTCGACAGACAGCAGAACGCCCTGTAAAAAAGTGAGCTGAGAAGCTACCGTTACAAGTACTGCACTTCTTAGGCGCCATCTTAGCTGAAATGAAAGAGATAAAAACACAGAGTGAAGGGGATTAGGAAAGGGGGTGAGGTGTGTGAGAGGTAGTTTAGTAATGGAGGAAAAGTGAGAGAGAGGAGGAGTAGGAAGGGATGTGAGGTGAGTAAAGAGGGGGAAAGAGAGGTGTGTGAGATCAAGGAGGGTTAGGAAATAGGTGAAGTGGGAGAGAGAAGGAGTAGGAAGGGATGTGAGGTGAGTAAAGAGGGGGAAAGAGAGGCGTGAGTGAGGTGTGTGAGATCAAGGAGGGTTAGGAAATAGGTGAGGTGGGAGAGAGGAGGAGTAGGAAGGGATGTGAGGTGAGTAAAGAGGGGGAAAGAGAGGCGTGAGTGAGGTGTGTGAGATCAAGGAGGGTTAGGAAATAGGTGAGGTGGGAGAGAGGAGGAGTAGGAAGAGATGTGAGGTGAGTAAATAGGGGGAAAGGGAGGCGGTGAGTGAGGTGTGTGAGATCAAGGAGGGTTAGGAAATAGGTGAGGTGGGAGAGAGGAGGAGTAGGAAGAGATGTGAGGTGAGTAAAGAGGGGGAAAGAGAGGCGGTGAGTGAGGTGTGTGAGATCAAGGAGGGTTAGGAAATAGGTGAGGTGGGAGAGAGGAGGAGTAGGAAGGGATGTGAGGTGAGTAAAGAGGGGGAAAGGGAGGCGGTGAGTGAGGTGTGTGAGATCAAGGAGGATTAGGAAATAGGTGAGATGAGTGAGAGGGAGTTTGGGAAAGGAGGTAAGTGGGAGAGAGGAGGAGTAGGAAGGGATGTGAGGTGAGTGAGGTGTGTGAGAACAAGAAAGGTTAAGAAAGAGGCGAGGTAAGGTGGGTGAAGGGATGGGTAAATAGGATGTGAGGTAAGGTGAGTGAGGGGGGGAGGGCTTAGAAATATGTGGAGGTGAGGGAGGAGCAGGAAGGGCTAATCCTCTAGGGGATGAGGAGGAGCCAAAGGGCTGGGAGGTGAGCGAGGGTGGGGGGCCGTAGGTGAGGTGAGGGAAAGGGGTGTAGGAAGTGTTAATCCTCTAGGGGATTTAAAGAGGGTGTAGTGAGGAGGAGCAGATTGAATCCTCAAATTGAAAGGGTGGGTTGTCGACACACCCAAATCACGTGAGACACTCAGGAACACAAAGTCACCTCAGGACACACAGAAACACTTAGAAACCCAAGCACAAGCACGACTAAACACCCTCAAGTCACTCATAAAACACCGGAAATACAACAGCACCTCAAAACACTCTGAAACCCACAGAGCACTATAAACAGCCAAATCACACGCAAAAGCACTGGAAACACAACACACTCGAAACACAGAACACTCGAAAAACAGCCAAATCACACGCAAAACACCGGAAACAAAACAACACACTCAAAACACTCTGAAACCCACAGTACACTTAGAAGCAGCCAAATCACACGCAAAAACACCAAACACAACACACTTGAATCACTCTGAAACCCACAGAACACCCAGAAACAGCCAGATCACACGCAAAAACACCGGAAACACAAATCACAGAGGCAACCACAGGCAGAAACCACAAGCGAACACACACCGAGCACGTGTCAGGAAATCACAGGCAACACACAAGGTCCACAAGCGAGAACACACAAACGCACGTGAAAGCAAACGCAATCCCAACAGCACGACGAAAACACAGGGCAAGCGATGTTGTGGAGCGCAGCAGGGTGAGTCACGACCTTCTCTCAGCAGAGGTCAGGTGTGAGAGAGAGAGAGAGAGAGAGAGAGAGATCAGAGACACAGACCCATGGTCCAGACTTGGTGGTCTGTCCTTAAACTCTAAGTGATTTTACATTAATCAGGAGACTCCAAAACGTTGCATTTCTACTCTAGTTGATATTAAGTTGAAGGAAGTGACGGTCGAGCTTATTTTTGAAGGAGTCAATCGTGTTACACTGGACCACTGATGGTGGAAGCTTATTCCATTCTCGCACTACAACGTTGGTGAAGAAAAATTTGGTGCAGTCTGAATTTACTTGTCTACATCTGAGTTTTACGCCATTGTTCCTCGTGCGCAGACTGTCATCGATCATAAACAATGTTGATCTGTCTACATTCGTGAAACCATTAGGTATTTTAAAACAGTCTTTGACGCATTGAACGCTTTTGAGTTTAATGCCGCGCATTTCGTATTCGAACTTCTTATTCCTCGTTCCAACGAAGGACCTGGCACTTGTCTACGTTAAAGGGCATCTCCCATCTATCCGACCAAGCTGAAATTTTGTGCAAATCCTCTTGGAGGCTTTGCCTGTCTTCGTCAGTGAGAACCGAGTTACCAATCTTTGTGTCGTCTGCAAATTTACTAATGCGGTTATTGAGTCCAACATCCACGTCGTTGATGTAAATAATGAAGACACTGGGCCAAGGACCGAGCCCTGAGGACGCCACTAGTGACAGGCGCCCACTCTGAGTTAAATCCGTCAATCACTACTTTTGTTGTCTGTTGCTCAACCAATTCGCGATCCATTGGTTTACTTGACCGTCAATACCTATTTGCTTTAATTTGTAAAGTAATTTATGATGCAGGACTTTATCAAACGCTTTCTGGAAATCAAGATAGACTACGTCCAGTGATTTGGTTACGTCATAAACAGTGAAGAGGTCGTTATAAAAGGTTAATAGGTTTGATAGGCAGGATCTTTTGTTTCGGAAGCCATGTTGTGAGTCCCCAATCAATGAGTGGCTTTCAAGGTAACTCACAATTTTGTCTCTAATTATGCCCTCAAGTAGCTTACCTACAACCGAAGTTAGACTAATGGGCCTGTAATTACCTGGTCCTTTTGTGACTCCTTTCTTGAAAATCGGTGTCACGTTAGCCTTTTTCCAATCTGAAGGGACGATGCCTTGTCGCAAGGACATATTGAATACGGTTGTGAGGAAGGAGAGTATTTCGCTCTTTGTTTCTTTCAGCAGAGTTGGATATACTTTATCAGGTCCGGGACTTTTATTTGTTTTAAGTGATTTGAGGGCTTTAAGGACTTCATCGGGTTTTATTTCAAAGTTAGACAATGCATGCTCGGGATTTACATTAGTACTGGTGTTGGTGGTGGTGGTGGGAGGACTGTTATTATTAAACACCGAGGAAAAGTAATTATTTAATAGGTTTGCAACGTGTTGGCTGTCAGTCACTAGTGCACCGTCGCTGTTTGTTAAAGGTCCAATTCCACTTCTGATCGCCTTTCTGTTGTTTATGTAACTGAAGAAGGATTTCGGATTATTTTTACAGTTGTCTGCAATATTTTCTTCATATCTACGCTTTGCCTGATGCACTAATCTTTTTACTCGTCGCCTTGCATCATTGTAAAGTCTAATGTTTTCGGGCGTGCTTTGGTCTTTCTTTAACCTGTAAGACAATTTTCTCTCCTTGACTGAGTGTTTAATTTCGCTATTAAACGAAGGTGGACTTTTATTACTGTTAATTCGCTTCTCGCACAAGGGGACAAATGTGTCCTGCTGAGTGAGTAAGTGATTTTTAAAGTTTAGCCAGGCGTCCTCTGCATTGCCGTCATCTGATAGTTGCATATCTATTAGTTTCGAAAAACAGTAACAGGCATGAGGAAAAAAACGATTAGTCAGAAAAGCAAAGAGGAGTTTAAAGGACAAGGAAAAAGAGGGAAAAAAAGGAGATGAGAGAATGGAAAAAAAAGCAGAGAAGACAAATAGGAGAAGAATAGTAGCAGATATGACGACAAAAGAAATAGAAAAGCAAAGATTAGTTAAAAGGACAAGGAAAAAGAGGAAAAAAAAGGAGATGAGAGAATGGGAAAAAAAGAAGCAGAGAAGACAAATAGGGGAAGAATAGAAGTAGGTATAAAAAAAATAATCACAAAAGCAAAGAATAGTTTAAAGGACAAGGAAAAAGAGGAAAAAAAGATGAGTGAATGGAAAAAAGAAGGGGAAGAATAGAAGTAGGTTTGAAGAAAAAATATTAGTAAGAAAACCAAAGAATAGTTTAAAGGACAAGAAAAACAGAGGAAAAAAGAATACAAGATGAGATGCCGAGATGAGTCTGTACACGGATCTTCTCTCATCGCGAAGTCACATCAGGGGAGAGAAATGGAAGCTCGGGGCTGTCTGGGCGCATCTGTCTCGCCGGCAATTACAAGGAGGCTGCGCGATCCCCGGCGGCCTGATAACTTGACAGCCGCACCTACCATTAGAGAGAGCGAGAGAGAGAGAGAGAGAGAGAGAGAGAGAGAGAGAGAGAGAGAGAGAGAGAGAGAGAGAGAGAGAGAGAGAGAGAGAGAGATAATGAAAGAAGGAGAGAGAGAGAGAGAGAGAGAGAAGTGATTTTAGTTGACCTGGAGGAAAGTAAGGCGGAGGCAAAGGAAGGAAGCGGAGGTGATAAAGGCGAGGTGGAGGAAAGTAAAGGGGAGGAGAGAGAGTGAGGTAGGTTAGGGGAGGGGACGAGGGAGAGGACGAGGAAGGTGAGGGGCGGCGAGAGAGGGAAGGAGAGAGAGTGAGGAAGGCTTGGGAAGGTGAGGGAGAGTGAGGAAGACTTGAGAAAGGGACAGAGTGAGGAAGACTTGAGAAAGGGAGAGAGTGAGGAAGACTTGGGGAGGGTAGAGGGAAGGAGGGAGAGTGAGGAAGACTTGAGAAAGGGAGAGTGTGAGGAAGACTCGGGAAGGTGAGAGAGGGAAGGAGGGAGAGTGAGGAAGACTTGAGAAAGGGAGAGTGAGTGGGGAAGACTTGGGGAGGGTGGGAAGGAGGGAGAGTGAGGAAGACCTGAGAAAGGGAGAAAGGGAGGAAGACTTGTGGACAGTGAGGGAAGGAGGTCAGTGAGGAAGGTTAGATCCTGGCCTCGTGTTACCGTTACCGCCACGCACAATGTAGTGACTCTCCTGATGCAGGAAGCGACCCCAGACCTTCAATCAACCTAACTTCAGCGAGCAGCTACAGCGTATGCCCCAATTATAGATAGATAGATAGATAGATACAGATAATTTTCCTCTTACCTTCCGACCATGTCACAAAGCTTCTAACAAAAGCAAATCGCAGCAATTGGAAGAACACACATTACGAAATGGACTTTGAAACACTCCAGCTAAAAAAGTAGTTTGGGACGAACAGAACCTCTACCAGTGTACTATGCGAAAAGCAATTATGTCGTCTGTTCCTACACGTAGTCTTTATAACTCTTCATTGGTAGGACAGGAGGAGAGGAAAAGAATATAGTTAGTGTGATGAGTAAGATAAGGGTGAAAGATGAATAAAAACACAGCTATGAGAAGGAACGAGGCAAAGAAATGCAAGGAAATGAGCGAAAGGAAGGAGAAAAACAGAGAGAGAGAGAATTTACATAGAAAATCAGACCACACAGACCCCATGGTCAGACTTGGTGGTCTGTCCTTAAACTAAGTGATTTACATTAATCAGAAGACTCCAAAACGTTGCACTTCTACTCTAGTTGATATTAAGTTGAAGGAAATGACGGTCGAGCTTATTTTTGAAGGAGTCAATCATGTTACACTGGACCACTGATGGTGGAAGCTTATTCCATTCTCGCACTACAACGTTGGTGAAGAAAAATTTTGTGCAGTCTGAATTTACTTGTCTACATCTGAGTTTTACGCCATTGTTCCTCGTGCGCAGACTGTCATCGATCATAAACAATGTTGATCTGTCTACATTCGTGAAACCATTAAGTATTTTAAAACATTCGATCAGTTTTCCTCGGAGGCGACGTTTCTCAAGAGAGAACATGTTAAGGGTAGCCTTTCTTCGTAGGATTTGTTGCGCAAGGAAGGGATCATTTTCGTTGCCCGACGCTGAACACCTTCTAATTTAGCAATATCCTTTGCATGGTGGGGGGACCAAAACTCTACCGCATATTCCAAGTGGGGTCTAACTAAACTGTTGTAGAGCGGGAGTATTACATCTTTATTCTTGAATACAAAGTTTCTTTTAATGAAGCCCAACATTATGTTCGCTTTATTTGCTGCATCGATGCATTGCTGTGAGAATTTGAGGTTTGACGCGATTTTGACCCCAAGTCTTTGACGCATTGAACGCTTTGAGTTTAACGCCGCGCATTTCGTATTCGAACTTCTTATTCCTCGTTCAACTTGAAGGACCTGGCACTTGTCTACGTTAAAGGGATCTCCATCTATCCGACCAAGAGAGAGATATATATATATATATATATATATATATATATATATATATATATATATATATATATATATATATATATAGGAAGGGAAAGGGAAAGCTCAAGTGAAGTGACGATAAGCATCCTTGTACCGGACCCTGAACCTCGCATCCTTAAAACACACACACACACACACACACACACACACACACACACACACACACACACACACACACAATTCCTCGCCGTCGTGTGTGTGTGTGTGTGGATCCTACGGCAGAGGAAGACCGAGGATTTTCTCCCTGCCGTCAGCGTTCAGAGGCCATTCTGTTTTCAATCCCTGAGCTGACAAAGCTGTTTTCTGCCACGAAACCGTAATTATTTTAATATCATCTCACAAGCAACAACTATGAAGTTCTTCCTTGCTTGGACGCTCGTCATCATCCTGGGGATGATGGCCAGTCAACCGGACAGCCAGTCAGCCAGTCAGCCAGCCGGCCAGCAGCTGGCCGGCGTTTTTTTACGTTGTTGCCTATTGCGCCGGTAGGCATCTTCCAGTGGGGCCTGATGGTCGGCCCAAGGCTTCTTCCAGGTGGGGCCTGATGGTCAGCCCAGCCGTTCTGGCGCAGGCGAGTATTTTATAGTGGCGCCATCTTGCATTGGCTCATGCTGCCCCCCGGAACTCGTTCTTGATTCGCTTGGACGGCTTCCTCTAGAGTCCGGGTTGATGGGTGGTCTTCAGGACAGCATGTGGGTAGTTTTAAGCCACTCGGCGGTGACTGAAAAATCCGAGTGGTAGCGTGGGGATTCGAACCCGCGTCGTCCATCACGCGGTGAATGTGAGCCCAGTACGCTACCACCTACCGCCTACCCAGCTGCTGGCCGGCTGGCTGACCGGCTGACCGGCTGTCCGGCTGACCGGCCATCATCCCCAGGATGATGACGAGCGTCCAAGCAAGGAAGAACTTCATAGTTGTTGCTTGTGAGATGATATTAAAAATAATTACGGTTTCGTGGCAGAAAACAGCTTTCGTCAGCTCAGGGATTGAAAACAGAATGGCCTCAGAACGCCGACAGGCAGGGAACGCCGACGGGCAGAAAAGGTCTTCCTCCGCCGTAGGATCCGTTTTTAGAACACACACACACACACACACACACACACACACACACACACACACACGACGGCGAGGTGTGAGCTCAGGCTCCCAAAGGACAAAGGTGCCCTACCTAGGACAAAGGCCAATTGACCCTTGGAAGAAACATGACGAGGGAACTCAAAATTTCCCAAATGCCTGATCTTGAAGAAGATGAACACAAGTTTGCAAAATGGCGCGAATGACAGTATCAAGACCGTGGAAAGGAAAGTCTTTGATAATAGAGATGAAACAGGGCATGTAACCGGCAATAAGACAGTCGTTGAAAAGACTACAGAAACGACCTACAGCCCAACGGAAATGTATCAAAAGATTACGGAAACACAGGTTGTTATTGATGAGGAAGGTAAAGAAAGTGCCGAAAAATCTGTCACAGAGAGCAAAACTCTGACGCAAACCACTCCACACAACGGGTCCCTAACACAGACGGTGGACGTGAACAAGGTCACGGACGAAGAGGGTAATGAAATACACGAGGAAGTTGTTATAAAGAAGGAAGCAACAGTACTGCCTCTTACCAGTGCCACTGAGGTAACAAAGGAGATTCTGCCAGGCAATAAAACGAATCAATTATTAGCAACAGAGAAAGAAGAAAAACTACCTTTAGAGGAACCATTAGGGAAACATGTGTGGAAAGTAAGAACGATACGGATAAGAGCGACGGACGCCAGAAAGTAGAACGGACAGAAAACCATTGAGATTCTTCCCGGCAATAAAACGAATGAAATGTTAGTAACAGAAAAAGAAGAGAAACTGCCTTCACAGGAAACCATTAAGGAGACATCTGTGGAGACTAAGAATGTAACAGAAAATGGCGATGGTCCTCTGACAGTAGAACGGACAGAGAAAACAAAGGAGATTCTGCCATCCAATGAAACGAATGAAATTATAGTAACAAAGAAAGAAGAAAGACTACCTTCACAGGAAAGCATTTCGATGACATCTGTGGAGGAGAGTAAAATGCTTCAGAAAATGGCGATGGACCTCAGAAAATAGAACGAACAGAGAAAACAAAGGAGATTCTGCCCAGCAATAAAACAGAATGAAATTGTTGTAACAGAAAGAAGAAAGACTACCTTCACAGAAAAGCATTTCGATGACATCTGTGGAGGAAGTAAAAATGATTCATAAAATGGCGAAGGACCTCTGTTAGTACAACGAACAGAGAAAACAAAGGAGATTCTGCCCGGCAATGAAACGAATGAAGTTGTTGTAACAGAGAAAGAAGAAAAACTACCTTCACATGAAACCATCAAGGAAACATCTGTGGAGAGTAGGAATGTTACAGAAAATGGCGATGGACCTCTGATAATAGACCGAACAGGAAAATAATGGAATTCTGCCCGGCAATGAAACGAATGAAGTTGTTGTAACAAAGAAGAAAAACTACCTTCACATGAAACCACCAAGGAAACATCGGTGGAAGTAGGAATGTTACAGAAAATGGCGGTGGACCTCTGATAGTTGACCGAACAGAAAACAAAGGAGATTCTGCCCGGCAATGAAACGAATGAAGTTGTAGTAACAGAGAAGGAAGAAAAACTACCTTCATGAAACCATCAAAGGAAACATCGGTGGAAGTAATAATGTTACAGAGAATGGCGATGGACCTCTGGTAGTAGAACGAACAGAGAAAACAAGGAGATTCTGCCCGGCAATGTAACGAGTGAAGTCGTAGTAACAGAGAATGATGAAATACTAAATTCTCGGGAAAGTGCTGTGACGCCTCAGAAGGTTGTTTAAAATTTTAGGAGATGTTATGCTTGTTGGTGTTACTCTTTGTTGACACTTTCGGTGGTAAAAGAAGAATTTATTGAAAGAATTGCTCGTGTTGTATTGAAGGAAATGACAACAGAGTAGTGATAGTGTGTTACTGTTTCTCTTATCAATTTCTTTGAAAAAAATAAAAAATAAATATTAAAAAGAGGTCAGGAGGCCGTGAACCATTCAAATATGTCACTTATGAACACAGTGATTGCGGCCCCAGTTTAGACTCGAAGAGAGTTGTGTTTCTTTTAGAGTGTACACACACAGTGCCGGTTTGTGTCCGGCCCTGAGTATCACAACAGTTAGTGGCGTCCATCGTTCCTCCATTGTCCTCAATTTTACAGTTCTCATGATTAATTTGCCAGATTTTGCACCACATATCGCGCCTTTTGTTGGGTATATTTTTGTGTGTGAGCGTTACCGAGAGAGAGAGAGAGAGAGAGAGAGAATAAAAGCATAAGCGTGCGTGATACAACAAACAAAGCAGAAACAGTTTGGATGAGGATAATACACAAACAATATTGATAAGATAAGAACGTGGAAAAAGCTATAAAGGATGAGAAAATATGAGCATCAGAGAGAGAGAGACTGCATTTCCGATTACTTTCCTATACCATCATTTATCTTTCCTTTTTAAACCAATTTTCTCCGCAACACAATCCCATTCTCTCCTAACCTGACCTTCTCCTCCTCCTCCTCTTTTCCTCTCCTACCCTCTCCACTGTGATTCAATGGCCCCACAGCTACATAGAACACACATGTTGGTTTGTTTTCCTAGATACATTTTGACCTGACGACCTCACCGCAGCTGCGTGCTTTGTTATCGTCTTAACGCGCCTAATTGTTTCCGTCTTGCCTCATATATCTTCACCATGACGTCCCTCAAGCGTTGTTCTGGGTGTGGCCTTCATGGCCAAGCAGTACTTTCTTTCCAAGGACGTTTGTAGGTTCTGCGTTAAAGACTCAGAAGGATGATCAGAGGATCATAGAGTTAGAGAATGAGGTTACGACTCTCATAGCAGGTACACTTACTGGTTAGTGCAGCAACAAGCTCCCTCTCCTCCTCCTCCTCTTCCCTCTCTTCTTCCTCCTCCCTCCCTCTCCTCTCTCCTCCTCCTCCTCCTCCTCCTCTTCCTCCTCCCTCCTCCTTTTTGCTCAGGAAAAAACAGGATATTGGTGTGTTTCCCAGGCAGGGGTGGGCCATATCAGACAGGATTGAGGCGTGTGGCGGGGATCCAAGCAAAGGACCTTCTCAGCGTTTAAGGAGAATGGGGCGTTGGCGATGGATGGCTGTCAGGGCGATAGCAGTGAACAGCAGACTTGCTGAGCACTGCAGGCGCAATGGGTGGCTGTTCGTCGACAATTGGGACCTCTTCTTTGGCAACGACGCCCTCTACGCCCGTGACAGGATACACTTGACGTTCAAGGGTGTTGAGGCTCTCTCAGACTCCCTTGAGCGAGCACTTGGTACCCTGAGGATTTTTAGTATAGGCGAGGGGAGGAGTAATGGGAGCAATGGGAGGAGTAATGGGAGGGACATCTAGCTCATAATATAACCAGGCAGCTTAGAAGTAATTCTAGAGGAGTAACAGAGGACAGGCTAGAATCTTCTATACTAACAGCAGGAGCCTCAGAAACAAGATAGACTTACTAAGGGGTGAAGCTTGTTCAGAAAATTTTGACATAATAGCGATCACTGAGACATGGATAGATACTTTGCTAATAGAAATTTTAGATCAGAATTTGAAATAACAGGTTATCAGATGTTTCACAAAAGACAGAAGGGCAGAAAGGGAGGTGGGTTGCGCTATATGTTAAAGACTCACTTAAATGTTTGATTAACAACTCAGTCAAAACTAACATGGATTCAGAATCAGTTTGGGTGGACGTTTACAAAGGAAAGAAAAACTAACTCTAGGAGTTATGTACAGGCCACCAACCTTAACAGGCAGGACACAGTATATTACTACAGGAGATTGGCAGGGCAGTATGAGTAGAAATGTCTGCGTAATGGGGACTTTAATTATAGGAATATAGACTGGGAAGATCTAGTGGGTGACCTGGAAGCCGAGGACTTTCTTGAAGTTATACAAGATAATTTCCTTAAGCAGGTAGTTACTGAGCCTACCAGAGGAGATAACATATTAGACTTAGTCCTAACCAATAATGGGAACTTGCTACGTGAGTTGGAGGTGGGCGGAGAGTTAGGAAATAGTGATCACAGAACAGTTCATTTAAGCTTAGACTGGGCGGTAACCCGCAGACCAAACCCAGTGTTAGTGCCAGATTTTAGAAGAGCAAACTACGAGGGGCTTCGAAGACATCTTGAAGGGGTAAACTGGGATAATTTAGGAGTTCATGAGGCCAGAACTGCGGATTGGAGAGCCAGGAGAACCAGGTAGAAATGTCTTACAATAATTTAGTTAGAGTAATAGTAGAAGTGCAAGAACAGCATATACCACAGCGAACACTTAGAAAAGAAAACAATGATCTAAGTGGATGACTCGTGGACTAAAACACGAGATTGGGTTAAAGAGGAATTTATCAGAAAATAAAGAATGGGAAACACATCTCAGGGGCCGGTACGTCGAACTATCTAGATTAGTTAAGAAAAAACACCAGGATAGCAAAAAGAACTATGAGATCAAATGTGTGTGTGACGATATTTATTTCTATTTTTTTTTTCAAAAAATTTTTCAGTTATTATTCTCCTTTGCAATTTTTTTTTTTACGATATTTGTATTTCTTTTTTTTTTTTACATTTTCTTCAACTGTATTTTTTTAAGTTATTGTTTTCCTTTACAACTTTTTTTTGACGATATTTTATTTTCTTTTCTTATTACATTATCTTTATCTATATTTTCTTTTGATTATTATCTTCTTTGCAACCTTTTATTTTTTATTTTTCAGCCTCTTTTCATAGCATTTTCGTCTTTTTTATCTATTTATTTATTTATTTATTTTTACATACCTGCCTATAGCGCCGGTAGGCTTTCTTCAGGGTCCAGATTGTTGGCCCAAGCCCGTCATAGGCGCAGGCAATTTTTATAGTAGCGCCAGCTGTGCTTGCTTTATTTTCCTGTTTTTAATTAATGTATGTGATCTTGAACCATTCATTATTACACACACACACACACACACACACACACACACACACACACACACACACACACACACACACACACACACACACACACACACACAGGTGATATTTGTTCCCTCATTAATTATAATCAGTTCCAGGTAGACTTGTCATACTTAATTCACGAGTGGCAAGTGTTTTTTTTTCCGTGTTCAAGCGCTTGGGGATGCGGGAGAGTACGTGACCTTTCCAAGAGCTCACTTATTTATCTGTGTATTTATTTAGTTGCTTATTCATTTATTTTTGTTCTTGGAGAGTAGATTTCATGTCCTACTCTTTTATGAACCCGAAAGTTATCATTCACGTGCGTTTTCTTTTATACTTTCTGTACGTACGAAAAAAGGGAGGTAAGGTAAGGGGATGAAAAAGGGAAGGGGGGGTATGGGGACTGAGGTTGAAGGTATATTACATTCTATCCTTCCGAAAAAAGGGAGATAAGGTAAGGGGATGAAGAGGGAAGGGGAGGGTTGAGGGCTGAGGTTGAAGGTATATATTAATTGTAAGTGGAGGAGGAGGAGGAAGAAGTAGAGCAGGAGGAGGAGGAGGAGGAGGAGGAAGAAGAAGAATTGAAGCAGGAAAAGGAGGAGGAGGTGGAGGAGGAGGAGGAATTGAAGCAGGAGGAGGAGGAGGAAGAAGTAGAGCAGGAGGAAGAGGAGGAGGAGGAAGAATTGAAGCAGGAGAAGGAGGAGGAGGAGGAGGAGGAATTGAAGCAGGAGGAGGAGGAGGAGGAGGAGGAGGAGGAGGAGGAGCAGGAGGAGGAGGAGGAGGAGGAGGAGGAGGAGGAGGAGGAAGAATTGAAGCAGGAGAAGGAGGAGGAGGAGGAGGAGGAATTGAAGCAGGAGGAGGAGGAGGAGGAGGAATTGAAGCAGGAGGAGGAGGAGGAGGAAGTGAAGCAGGAGGAGGAGGAGGAAGTGTAGCAGGAGGCGGAGGAGGAGGAGGATTTGGAGGAGGAGGAGGAGGAGGAGGACTTGTAGGAGGAGGAGGAGGAGGAGGAAGTGAAGCAGGAGGAGGAGGAGGAGGAAGTGTAGCAGGAGGAGGAGGAGGAGGAATTGAAGCAGGAGGAGGAGGAGGAGGAATTGAAGCAGGAGGAGGAGGAGGAGGAAGTGAAGCAGGAGGAGGAGGAGGAGGAAGTGAAGCAGGAGGAGGAGGAGGAGGAAGAGGAAGTGAAGCAAGAGGAGGAGGAGGAGGTGGAGGTCAGGTCATCAATTCGTTAATCATCTCATTTATTTATCCTCGCACGTTTATTAACATTCATGCACTTCTTTTCCAGCTCTTAATAAGCAACGCGAATAGCGTCAAATATTCAGTAATTTTCTATTTAACTCATTCACCAATCAACGTCATTAGTATTCGTGTATAACTTCTTAATGAACTTTATTTTTGACTTGAAGTGTATATGATTTGCCTTCTTCATTAAGTAAGTCACAAGGAAGGGTATTAATGACCTCTCGTATCGTGTATCAGACTGCAGGTGTGAGTATTTATTGGTACCTTTAATTATTTACTCACCTGTGGACCTGATCGACTACACCTGACTTTTTTTTTCTTTTTTTTTATTTATTTATTATTTTTGGGGGGGAGGGTGAATCAACAATGTTCTTCACTACACCACTATGTTATGGACGCTCTCATTTAATTGATATATTCCATGACTATCTATGCCTATTTAGCGATTTTTTTTTTTTTATAGTAGAGAAAGCGCATAATTATAATTCTCTCTCTCTCTCTCTCTCTCTCTCTCTCTCTGTGTGTGTGTGTGTGTGTGTGTGTGTGTGTGTGTGTGTGTGTGTGTGTGTGTGTGTGTGTGTGTGTGTGTGTGTGTGTGTGAGGACCCTCCAGCCCACCTGTGTATGTCTTTACCTGAGTACTCTTTTTACTAATAATAAACATGTGTAAGAGTACTCCTCAGTCCTCATCCTCATCTCGTTTTCGTTTTCTTCTGTTTTCTCTTTGTCCTCCTCCTTTTTTTCTCTTCCTCTTAGTCGTGTTCCTCCTTTTTTATCTGGCTTTTAGTTCTCTTCCTCCTTTTTTTCTCTTCTCCCCTTCTCCTCTTTCTCCTCGTTCTCCTCGTCGTTGTCATTGTCTATCTTACTTTCTCTCTTTCTCCTCTTCTTCCTCCTCCTACTCCTTCTCCTCCTCTACTTCATATCTGCTCATCTGTTTGACACTCGATATGGGTACGTATTAAAAAAAAATAGTAGTAGTAGTAGTAGCAGTAGTAGTAGTAGTAGTAGTAGTAGTAGTAGTAGTAGTAGTTCAGGTATATATTCAATTCTTTATTCATTCATACTGCTGGGTGAGACGGTGAGTGCATATGATCGCTCTGAATATTCGTGTATGAGTTTGTCACTGAGTGTTTTTCTCGCCGATACTTGAGCGCTGATTATACATTCCCTCTGAGGTTCTTCTTGTATCATTCCCTCTCCCAAGTGTTCCTCCACTTCCACCTCAGCCTCTCTCCACCTCTCCACCTACACTTGTGCCTCCAGTCTGTTTCCCTTCCTTCACCTCCTCCACCTCTCAACCCCCGCCACATGATTTCCCTCCTTTCCCTTCCTTCTCTACTCTCTTCCACCTTAACTCTACCTCCTCCTCCTTCTTCTTTTCCACCTATGCTTCTTTTCACCTTCTCCTCCACCTCTCCACCTCATGCCTCCCCTCCTTTTCCTTTCTTCACCTCCACCTCCTCCACTCGCTTCTTCTTACCTCCATTCTTTTTTTTCTTCTTCTTCCTTTTCTCCACTTTTTTCCCTTCCTTGTTTCCCTATTCCTTTTCCTATCTCCCTTCCTTTATCTTCCATTCTTCCTCCCATCCTTCCTCCCTTCTGCTCTCTCCTCCACTTCCTTCCATCCTCTCCCCTCCTTCCTCTGCCTCTATCTCCTTTTCCTCTTCATCTTTCTCCATTTGCATCAGCCTGAGAGGAGGAAGGGAAGAAGAAAGGACAGGGTGGAGGAAACGAGGGAGAGAGGAAGGCAGGGAAGGAGGGAAGAAGAGGAGGGAGGAAAAGACGAGGAATGATAATGGAAGAACCCAAAGAGCGAGGAACGGAAATGGAGGAAGGAAGGAAAGGAGGAAAAGCAGTGATAGACGGACCGGTGGAAGAGAAGGAAAGGAAACAAGAGAGAGAGAGAGAGAGAGAGAGAGAGAGAGAGAGAGAGAGAGAGAGAGAGAGAGAGAGAGAGAGAGAGAGAGAGAGAGAGAGAGAGAGAGAGAGAGAGAGAGAGAGAGAGAGAGAGAGAGAGAGAGAGAGAGATTTACATAGATTTACAAAGAAAATCAGACCACACAGACCCCATGGTCCAGACTTGGTGGTCTGTCCTTAAACCCAAGTGATTTTACATTAATCAGAAGACTCCAAAACGTTGCATTTCTACTCTAGTTGATATTAAGTTGAAGGACGTGACGGTCGAGCTTATTTTGAAGGAGTCAATCGTGTTACACTGGACCACTGATGGTGGAAGCTTATTCCATTCTCGCACTACAACGTTGGTGAAGAAAATTTGGTGCAGTCTGAATTTACTTGTTCACATCTGAGTTTTACGCCATTGTTCCTCGTGCGCAAAGTGTCATCGATCATAAACAATGTTGATCTGTCTACATTCGTGAAAACATTAAGTATTTTAAAACATCTGATCAGTTTTCCTCGGAGGCGACGTTTCTCAAGAGAGTACATTTTAAGGGTAGAAAGCCGTTCTTCGGAGGATTTGTTGGGCAAGGAAGGGATCATTGTCGGTGCCCGACGCTGAACACCTTCGAATTTAGCACTATCCTTTGCATGGTGGGGAGACCAAAACTGTACCGCATATTCCAAGTGGGGTCTGACTAAACTGTTGTAGAGCGAGTATTACATCTTTATTCTTGAATACAAAGTTTCTTTAATGAAGCCCAACATTCTGTTTGCTTTATTTGCTGCATCGATGCATTGCTGTGAGAATTTGAGGTTTGACGCGATTTTGACCCCAAGTCTTTGACGCATTGAACGCTTTTGAGTTTAACGCCGCGCATTTCTGTATTCGAACTTCTATTTCGTTCCAACTTGAAGGACCTGGCACTTGTCTACGTTAAAGGGCATCTCCATCTATCCGACCAAGTTGAAATTTTGTGCAAATCCTCTGGAGGCTTTGCCTGTCTTCGTCAGTGAGAACTGAGTTACCAATCTTTGTGTCGTCTGCAAATTTACTAATGCGGTTATTGAGTCCAACATCCACGTCGTTGATGTAAATAATGAATAGCACTGGGCCAAGGACTGAGCCCTGAGGGACGCCACTAGTGACAGGCGCCCACTCTGAGTTAAATCCGTCAATCACTACTCTTTGTTGTCTGTTGCTCAACCAATTCGCGATCCATTGGTTTACTTGACCGTCAATACCTATTTGCTTTAATTTGTAAAGTAATTTATGATGTGGGACTTTATCAAACGCTTGAAATCAAGATAGACTACGTCCAGTGATTTGGTTACGTCATAAACAGTGAAGAGGTCGTTATAAAAGGTTAATAGGTTTGATAGGCAGGATCTTTTGTTTCGAGCCATGTTGTGAGTCCCCAATCAATGAGTGGCTTTCAAGGTAACTCACAATTTGTCTCTAATTATGCCCTCAAGTAGCTTACCTACAACCGAAGTTAGACTAATGGGCCTGTAATTACCTGGTACTTTTTTGTCTCCTTTCTTGAAAATCGGTGTCACGTTAGCCTTTTTCCAATCTGAAGGGACGATGCCTTGTCGCAAGGACATATTGAATACGGTTGTGAGGGAGGAGAGTATTTCGCACTTTGTTTCTTTCAGCAGAGTTGGATATACTTTGTCAGGTCCAGGACTTTTATTTGTTTTAAGTGATTTGAGGGCTTTAAGGATTTCATCGGGTTTTATTTCAAAGTTAGGCAATGCATGCTCGGGATTTACATTAGTACTGGTGTTGGTGGTATGGGTGGGAGGACTGTTATTATTAAACACCGAGGAAAAGTAATTGTTTAATAGGTTTGCAACGTGTTGGCTGTCAGTCACTAGTGCACCGTCGCTGTTTGTTAAAGGTCCAATTCCACTTCTGATCGCCTTTCTGTTGTTTATGTAACTGAAGAAGGATTTCGGATTATTTTTACAGTTGTCTGCAATATTTTCTTCATATCTACGCTTTGCCTGACGCACTAATCTTTTTACTCGTCGCCTTGCATCATTGTAAAGTCTAATGTTTTCGGGCGTGCTTTGCTCTTTCTTTAACCTGTAAAACAATTTTCTCTCCTTGACTGAGTGTTTAATTTCGCTATTAAACGAAGGTGGACTTTTATTAGTATTAATTCGTTTCTCGCACAAAGGGACAAATGTGTACTGCTGAGAAAGAGAAAGAGAGAGAGAGAGAGAGAGAGAGAGAGAGAGAGAGAGAGAGAGAGAGAGAGAGAGAGAGAGAGAGAGAGAGAGAGAGAGAGAGAGAGAGAGAGAGAGAGAGAGAGAGAGAGAGAGAGAGAGAGAGAGAGAAATATACAAAACAACCCCCACTAACGGAACTAAACCATTAAAAAGCAATACCATAATAATTACACACCTCGCGGCCGGGGCCGGGGGAAGCTTAGAGTCGCGGCAATGCTATAAGAGAGGGAGAGGGAGGGAGGGAGAGAGAGTGGGAGAGAGACTCGGTGCGGCCAGGTGAAGGTTGATGGTGGTAATTAATTTCTCTATTGATATACAGGCGGGCAGTGCAACCAAAGGGAGAATTTATGGTTGGGAAATTGCCTCTTACTCTCCTTACGGGGGATGGAGGAATGGACAGAAAGAAATTTAATGGAGCTTTTCAAGGGGAGGTGAAGAGGGAGGGAGGGGAGGGATGGAAGGGTGGGTGGAATGGGTGGTGGTACAGTCTTGATAGAGAGAGAGAGAGAGAGAGAGAGAGAGAGAGAGAGAGAGAGAGAGAGAGAGAGAGAGAGAGAGAGAGAGAGAGAGAGAGAGAGAGAGAGTGAGAGAGAGAGAGAGAGAGAGAGAGAGAGAGAGAGAGAGAGAGAGAGAGAGAGAGAGAGAGAGAGAGAGAGAGAGAGAGAGAGAGAGAGAGAGAGATTTTGGCCACTTTTTCTTCTCTTTACTGTAAAAACAAGCTAGATAAAACAGATAGATATAGACATAGATACTGAGAGATAGCTAGATAGATAAATAGATACATACACACATGTAGGCAAATTACTCACTGAAGCAGCCCGTGATATATATTTGTTGATCACTCTGGAAGCATAAGCATTCGAGAAACCCAAGCTTCTTAGTGTATTACATGGATACGTAGTAGTTAAGACAATACAGTGCAAATAGATGGCTTGTATGCAGCACGGTGCCACGGGGTAATATTCCTAAGTGGCGGCGGAGTCAACTTCATAATCGTAGAGGAGTCGTGAGATAATCCTGGCGTGGGGTGGATGGGCGCTCTCGGCTGTTCCTTCCGTCGCTTTCACTCCCACCTCCTGCCCTTTATATATCACGCTGTCATAATGTTCATATCGTTGGTCTGTGTCTGAGTGTGGGAGGTATGTGTGTGTGTGTGATTTATTCTCCCTCCTCCAAATGCAATGATTATAATTGGTTGTAGAATTTACCGAGTCCTTAACGTCAACTTTTAATTAATTGAAAAGTGAGTCCCGCAGCATAGTAAAGGATAGGCGATGAATAGGGTTTTGATTCCCGACAACACGCGCTAATCTTGTTCCCGGAGCTTTCCCCGCCGAGGAGGGTCAGCTTAACGCAGCCACAAGGGAGGTGTTAAGGTCATTAATTATCTTACGGCACACACACACACACACACACACACACACACACACACACACACACACACACACACACACACACACACACACACACACAAGAGGTCACATATATATACATTTTCGGCACCCTCCCGCCTGCCCAGCTGCCCCGCGTGACAGGTGTTGAGGACACTATCACATCAAGCATCGGGACGGAGGGCGGAGAAGGGAGGAGGGTGGGAGGGTCGCAGGAGAGGCCAGAAACACCCTCTTGACAGCCGCTGACAGCCCGGCTCGCCGCCCACACCCCTGCACCGACGTGGGGTAAATAATCATTAGATCTCCTGCCCCACCCACACACACACACACACACACGCACGCACGCACGCACACACACACACACACACACACACACACACACACACACACACACACACACACACACACACACACACACACACACACACACACACACACACACACACACACACACACACACACACACACACACACACACACACACACACACACACACACACACACACACACACACACACACACACACACACACACACACACACACACACACACACACACACACACACACACACACACACACACACACACACACACACACACACACACACACACACACACACACACACACACACACACACACACACACACACACACACACACACACACACACACACACACACACACACACACACACACACACACACACACACACACACACACACACACACACACACACACACACACACACACACACACACACACACACACACACACACACACACACACACACACACACACACACACACACACACACACACACACACACACACACACACACACACACACACACATATCAAATGGGTTGCAAAAAGTACCCTTCATAATATATTCTACAAGGACATTAGGTGGAGAAGGAAGAGGAAATCAAACACATCTATACCTTCGCACGCACGCACGCACGCACGCACGCACGCACGCACGCACGCACGCACGCACGCACGCACGCACGCACGCACGCACGCACGCACGCACGCACGCACGCACACACACACACACACACACACACACACACACACACACACACACACACACACACACACACACACACACACACACACACTTGTGTGTGTTGCTTTGTTATATAATTGATAGACACTATTTTTTTTAATTTTCTGAGAAGGTTAGGGTGAAATGGGTGAAAAAAAAACATAGCTGTTCGTCAACATAATGATTAACTAATTCATTCAAAGTACATCAAAATTTACCAGAATTTTTTTGTGTGTGCAATTGTGAGTGGGTTCAATTGAGATTGGGCGTCGCCTTATTGGCTCGACTGACAGAGACATGTGGTTTTGTATGTCGAAGGTCCCTGGTTCAATACCCCCAGTCAGCACTCTTTAATTCAGATTTTTCAGAGTTTCCTCATTTAATTTCTGTGTTTAACGAGGAGATTTGCACCGGCACCCAGTTGGGGTACTGGGGCGTCATTTGGTCTTCAAAAGTGGGGGGGACACTAGGGCAGACAGTTTTATATCTATCTATCTATCTATCTATCTATCTATCTATCTATCTATCTATCTATCTATCTATCTATCTATCTATATATATATATATATATATATATCTATATATATATATATATATATATATATATATATATATATATATATATATATATATATATATATATATATATATATATATATTACCTTATTGCACCATTAGGCAGTACCTAGATAGTAGCACTGAGTAATCTTAGGTCACTTTGGAGTCATTGGTCACTGGCAGAGTTAATAATCAAATCACAATCTTATGAGAGTACTACTTTTTACATCACATACTTCATAGTATGTTGGCTTAGTTATAAAAGATGCTGAAAACTGGATTCCTCTACTTTATTGAATATAAGAGTAATTATATACTGAATTTGTAATATAGCTAATTTAAAAAAGCATGTTTTACAGTGGTCATGCCATGATCTCATGAAAATAGATAGGTTGACAATTACTATCTTGTTATAGACTATTGAACGTTAATACCATAGCTTTGAACCCAATGATGAATATCTTCAAGCAAGACACAAATAGTAACAGATTGGTCACCAATTCACTCAGTAAACACAATTCTCCAGAAAGAAATTACACTGAATTCACAATAAAGTTGTTTTTCCACCCTGGAACTTTGTTTCAGAAAATAAGTAACAAATAAAAGTATACCTTTCCACCTGGAATAAAGGAAACATAAACAACCAAGTAACAAATAAACTACAGCTTTCCACCCAGAATATAGTAATCATAAACCAAGTAACAAATAAACTACAGCTTTCCACCCAGAATATAGTAATCATAAACCAAGTAACAAATAAACTACAGCTTTCCACCCAGAATATAGTAATCATAAACCAAGTATTAAATAAACTACAGCTTTCCACCCAGAATATAGTAATCATAAACCAAGTATTAAATAAACTACAGCTTTCCACCCAGAATATAGTAATCATAAACCAAGTATTAAATAAACTACAGCTTTCCACCCAGAATATAGTAATCATAAACCAAGTATTAAATAAACTACAGCTTTGCACCCAGAATATAGTAATCATAAACCAAGTAACAAATAAACTACAGCTTTCCACCCAGAATATAGTAATCATAAACCAAGTAACAAATAAACTACAGCTTTCAAGGAAGTACAAGATTTTTTTCATTTGTGAATACGTAAAACCTTAGTAAAAGCAAGTTATTACATTAATAATTACATTCTTTTTAAGTACATGATCATGGTTACCACAGGAAGCTCTCAAAATTTCAATTATTCCATTTGTGAAGCAATGACTGGAAGAAGAAATAGATATATAATTATTTTGGGGGGGCAAAGAAATACAAGAACATTTTACTACGAGAAGGCCTCCAAATTCCATTTAAACCATTTGTGATTATGTAAGCACTGCTCAAGTAAAATAAATACACAGCTTTTACATAAAACTCAAAGTACAAAAATCATACAACAGGGAACTACTTCATGAGATAGACTTCACAGTCTTCACCACATGATTTTGGTTAAAAGACAGACTGACCACAAACTCACTAGCTTCCAACTTTTAGTATAATAGCTGTAGCTGAGAATTGGCGGGGGACGACTGATATGTTTTCCCCCCACTTATACCAATATAATTCTTTATATTTCGTAGCTCATTTTTACATAAATATTTAACGTACGCCGTTTTACTTCACACGTAAGTCATGCAACCTAACCTAACCTAACCTGACCTAACCATGTAGATGTGGTCGCCTTGATCTTTCGTTTTTTCTATCTCGATTACATGTTTGGATTGACTTATTCAATACAAGCATTAAATTAGTACATGAAATGATTAATTATTAAGTTTAGGTCTGCAACTGAATCATTAACAAAATAATAATACATATGCAATGATTCAATAGAATACTATTTTAATGTTTATTTTAACTGGCGCATGCTATAAACTGTGTGTAACTATATATAAAATGATAAAATTCACATTCTCCCAAAACAAATAACTCAAACTCTTCATACATCTTCTCTACAAACCTTCAACAATCATGGAAACGCTTTTTTAAATCAAATTCAAGGACTATTCTTCTATTGTTGAAAATAGGAAATAGTTTCGGACACCACTGGCTAGGCGCATCATTTTACGGATCCGGTTCATTTACTATTATGCTCGGTTAGGTTACCATTTAGTTCAGTTGGGTTGCTATTAAGTTCGGTTAAGTTAGTATTACGTTCAGTTAGGTTACTATTACGTTCGGTTAGGTTAGTATTACGTTCGGTTAGGTTCAAGTGGTATCTGTATCAAGGAAAGTGGCTGAATGAAAATATGATTAATACTTATTGATATATAGTAACACTCGCAGTTTACAGCCGGTGCTGGTGAAAATAAAGTTCATAAATAATATTCTACCTATTAATATTATCTGTATATACATTAATTATGTAAGTGGTTTAGGTGCAGACCTTAACTCAAAAATTACTGTGGTGTTTTTACCTGTTGTAGTTTCTCTCATGTTCTAGCTGAGGTCTTAGAAATGGGGTCAGCAGCCAGCGCTGCAACCATACCTGCTGTCACTAAGCAGATAGCAGTTTGTTTGCACATGGTTGTTCTCAAACAGCAGCTTCAGCCCACTTTCATTCAGGATCCTTGCATCATGCACTGATCCTGGCCACTTTGATACAAGGTTTATTATTTTGTAGTTTGCATCAAACACTAACTGTATGTTCATGCTATGGAAGTTTTTTCTGTTCACATAATCTACTTCATTTTCCTTCGGTGCTGTTATTTTCACATGTGTGCAGTCTATCACTCCCACAACACCGGGGAAATGTGCAATTTGGTAGAACTCTGCCTGCTTTGCGCGAATCTCCGCCCTGTCGAGGGGAAACTTGATAAACCCCCTGACAAGCTGCGGCTCACTGAGGGCGGTCAGAGTTTCCGCAATCGCCCTGCTGACACTACTCTGGATCACCCCAAACTCATCACTCGAACACTGCTGCATTTTTCCTGTAGCCAAGTATCGTAGAGTCAAAATTACTTTCAACTCCGGGGTGAGGGAATGCTCCCTTTGAATTGGATCTTGCAGCTCTCTTCTCACCAAACCAGTCACGTATTCAATTCCAGCACGGTCTAATCTGTACCGCTTGACAAGTTCAGCATCGTTGTACATTTCCAAAGCGTCCTTCCGGGCTCTAAAAGTGCGGAGGCGGGCTGGTCCGGCGGCCATGTTGATATGGGTCTGGGTCTGGATTTCACTATTAACTTTACTATTAAGTGTTTAGAAGTCCTCGCCAGCATTCTCAAGTTAATACCAAAGTTAAGAGTAGGTATTAGGCTAATAGTTGTTGAGGATACACCTTGAGTGTGAAGTTAATACCAAAGTCGAAAGTTAATACCAAGTTTAGTATTATTAGTTGTCGAGGATACGGGCCCTGAAGCTATAATCATTCCGCAGAGAATGAGAGACAAAATAGAACTCAGGTCATCACACTGAGCTGAAGCATACTGGCAAGAGCATTCTAATACCTTTCATTTAAATATAGTTTTAAAACAGGTGGTCGTTCAGACAACTCCTTACATAACGTTTCTTGTTCTGAGGTGCAACACGACCCCACTATCCTGCCTAAGGTTTTTGTAAGACAATATTTTCTGTTTTTCATTTGAAATATAAGATAAGAAATGTAGCACACACATGCGTCCAAACACTCCCCACAGATGCGACACTCTTGAACAATTTGTTCCGTAGAAGTGGCACCGTTCCATGGGATGCGTTCCTCTGCATGGTGATTTTAGTCAGCTGGCGAGCCGTTCCTCTCAGTGTGATTGTGGTGCTTCTTGGCACTCCTCAGTCTCTGTTATCACCAGTCAGCGACAGTTACTGTTCAGCGGGTGTTGAGAAATGCACCTGGAGTGTACGTCAACTGTACGTCGCTGAACATTTGAGTTTGATCACGACGCTGTGTACTCGCTGGTGCTCACAGAAACTGCCACCACTCGGCTTTGCGCCTCTTGGCACGACCTCTGCTGCAGGAGTTGGTGCCTGATGTGTCTGTCCCTCGTAGAAATGCCTTGTTTCGTATCTGGGAGGGACGTGGCTGCTGGCGTTGTGCTGGCGGTGCTGTGAGTGGCGGCTGTTGGTGTAGTTGTGTGCAGCATACCAGCCACTGTTTTGCTGGAAGGAGTCGTTGCTCCGCTGTGTCGGCCTCTCGAAGTGCCGAGGTGCGCCACGCAGCGAGTTAGAGGCGGATCTAACGGGCTGCTGGTGAGGCCTCGAGGTAAAGTTGGGAGGCTGAGTGACTTGGAGCGGCGCGGCGTATCTGAAGGAGTCGTGGCCACGGTACACCTCACGTTCCTTAACGGGGGCGCGGAGGTTACCAAGGTTGAAGGGCACGTGTCTTGGACAGGTGGACCGTGGCATCTTTTCTTTCTTCAGGATACCTTTAGGAGACTTCCCTTCAGTAGTGATATTCATTTGTGCACAGCGAGCTGCTCCAACTGTTTGCTGGTGTCGTGTGTTGTGTTTCTTTACCGCGTCCTTTGCTGACCCTTTCTGTGGCTTCACTGTTCTTTCCTTTCGCCTTTCCAGCTCAGGACGAATGGTGGAGAGACGGAAGCCATACTTGAAGTAGTCGTAGCCACAGTACAGCTCACGATCCTTGACGAAAGTGTTCAGGTTCTGGAAGTTAAAGCGCACACATTTATGAGCGGTGCTGGCTGTCTTTCCTTTCTTGAGGATCCCTGTGAGGTGTTGTGGCTCATTGATTTTGTTGGCTGAATCTGTTGCTTCCTCTGTTACTGTTTTCTGAGCCTCTGGAAGTTTGTTTACTGCTTCCTTTGGTGGCTCTTCCTGTGGCTCCACTGCTCTCTCCTTTAGGCTTTTCAGCTCAGGACGAATGCTGGAGAGAGGGAAGCCATACTTGCAGTAGTCGTAGGCACAGTACAGCTCACGAATTTTGACGAAAGTGTTCAGGTTTTGGAAGTTGAACCTGATCATTTTCTTGACCGGGGTTTGAGATGCATTCCGCCGTTTGAAGCTGCTGATAAGGGGCATCTTTTCCGGTGGGCTGGTAACGGCCTTGCTCCTGCTGGAAGGAGCGTCCCCAGCCGTGCCTTGGTGCCCGGAGGAGCTCATCGTATACCTCCTTTATTTTCTCTCTCTTGACCATGTGCAGAGTAATTACGAGAGTGTGAACCCTCTTGCCATGGCTCTCCAATTGCGTGCAGTCTTTTTGTGAGACTGTTGTATCATCCACTGGCTTGTGGACCTTCTCTCTTCACCAAGTGGATTGTGATGATGAGAGTCTGACGCCTCCTGCCAGTGGCCTCCTTTTCGCCCTTCCCCACCACCCCATCAGCATCCAGCAGGGTGTCGGAGGGGATCTCCTCCTCCACCACTGCGAGAGGCTGAGCAGCCTTCTTCAGGCAGACCAGGGCCTGCTGCCCTGCATCGGCCTGGGCACCCGCGTTTTCGGTTTCCTCGACGATGTCGTCAGGTTCTGAGGCTGTGGCGCTTGCCTGGCGAAGAGCCAGCCGAAGCACCTGCAGCACCAAGACTTCTTCACTTGTTTTGCTGAGTCATTTTAATGTAAATGAACAATCTTTAGCAGGAAAGTGAAGATTACCAACGTTGTCCTTTTCTGGGATGGCTTCTCCTCGTCGTGTGCCTTGGCTACACCGACCACTGGCGGGGACGCTCAAAGAACAGGCTGAGAGTGTAACGTTGGGGCGATGGGACGTAATGCAGGTGACGAAATGTTGCTGGGAGTAGTGCGCCCATCCCACGCCCACGCCCTCATGCTCCTCCTGACACCCACACCAACCCACACAACCCACTCCTCTTCCCTGGCCGAATGATTGCTACCAGTATTACGCCCATGCCAACCCCGCACCCATGCCCTCATGCCCCCCACCCCAACCCACACGACCCACTCCCTCATCCCTGGCCGAATGTGTGCAACAAGTATGACGCCCATGCCAACCCCGCACCCACGCCCTCATGCTCCTCATGCCACCCACACCAACCCACACAACCCACTCCTCATCCCTGGCCGAATGATTGCTACCAGTATTACGCCCATGCCAACCCCTGCACCCACGCCCTCATGCCACCCACACCAACCCACACAACCCACTCCCTCATCCCTGGCAGAATGATTGCTAACAGTATTACGCCCATGCCAACCCCTGCACCCATGCCCTCATGCCACCCACACCAACCCACACAACCCACTCCCTCATCCCTGGCAGAATGATTGCTATCAGTATTACGCCCATGCCAACCCCTGCACCCACGCCCTCATGCTCCTAGCTCCTTCTACTCACACCAACCCTCATAATTCATCCCTCACCTTCACCTAAACCTGCCGGCGCTGCAACACACATCTCATCACACCGAGAAGCTGCCGTGAGCTGGGACTGGCCGCATCGTGCCCACCTTACCCAATGAACCACTCGGCCGAAAATTCTTGCCACAAGCCCAGCAAGAACTTCGTATTATTAATCTTACAAGAATAATAACATGTCACACAAATATATTTCCCTTATATTGATTATTAGCAATGAAGGTAGGCGTACAAAATATTTACAGTTTCAAATATTTAGCTAATGCTACAATACGATTTCTCGGGTAGTTTTTTTCTTCTGAATTTTCACAGATGACGCGTTCAGCGGCGTGAGGCTTTGTTAACTACTGGATCGTCTCGCCTTGCCCTCCAGGAGCCTTGGTGATGGATTTGTCTCTTGTTAGCATTGAACTACAAATATTCACACACACACACACACACACACACACACACTATTAGATGATAAAAATATAAATAGTTTGCATATAAACATTAATAATGAGCTCAATTCAATTAATATGTGGCTTAAACATAATAAGTTAAGGTTAAATATCACTAAAACAAAATACATTATCTTTCAAAACCGATCAGTCACTACTAACATGCCACCTATAACACTTGAAGGAAAAGTACTTGAACGAGTTTTATACTAAGTTTTAAGGCGTTTTCATAGATCAAAATATCAATTGGAAATACCAAATTAATTCTGTTGCAAATAAACTATCTAGGATATGTGGCATACTGTATCGAATAAGAAATAGCCTTACACAAGAAGCACTTATCAGTATTTATTATACACTTTGTTACCTGCATCTCATTTATTGTGTATCTGTGTGGGCGTGTACGTGGCCTTCCTTTCTTAAAAATCTTCAGGTTTCTCAAAATAAGATATTTAGGTGTATGTTTTATATGAACAAGTTTGATTCCACACATAACGTATTTTCCACACATAGATTTCTTAATTTTAAAAACATTCATTGTTATTTTCTACTATTATTTATTTATAAAAACCTCGCACTGATGCATGGAACTCATCCTTTTCAAGTTATTAATACATTGCATAATACGCGCAGGAACAATATAAACCTTATCTCTCCACAGTTCAGGACAGTTCTTTTCAGAAATAGTATTTTATGCTCAGGACCTCAAGTTTGGAATTCTTTGCCAGTAGAAATAAAAAAATCTCCTTAATAGTAATAATTTCTCTCTATTTAAAAAGTCAGTAAAAACACTTATTTGCAATCCAAAACAATCACGGTTAAAATTATAATTTATTCCTGAAACATGAACACAAATTTACATTATTAAATCTAATCAGTGAATTGCATAGTACTATTGTCCATATTATTTTTATTATTGTTATTATTATTATTATTATTATTATTATTGTTATTATTATTATTATTATTATTATTATTGTTATTATTATTGTTGATGCTGTTGTAGTTGTTATTGTAGTTAACATTTTAGATATAACTATTATAACTTCATCTGGTATTATAGTTAATGTTGTTATTTATTGTATATTTGTATTTAGCTTTATGGTTGGGAGCTATCTGCAACCTTTAGAAAGATATTAATAGTGCAATGAAATAAATATACAGTCTGTCGGGAAGCTTCGGCTTGACAGGCTAGATTCGTTGCCAGAATTATAATTATATTTATATGTATATATCAATGTGTGTATATTATGGCAATAAACATTACTTACTTACTTACACACACACACACACACACACACACACACACACACACACACACACACACACACACACACACACTAGACACCCCCGCTCACTCCCACCAGCTGACTCTCTCTCTCTCTCTCTCTCTCTCTCTCTCTCTCTCTCTCTCTTTTATTCCGCTCACCCATCTTCTCTTTCTCTCTCCTATATTCTCTCTCTCTCTCTTAATCTCTCGTTTTCTTTCTTTTTTTTTCCTTTTTCATCTTCCACTCTTTTCTATTCAATGTTTTTTTCCTTTCCTTTTTTCTCTTTTATTACTTTTTTCTCCTTATTTTTATTGTTTTCGCTTTTTCTGACGGTCTTCGCATAACATTCTGCTCACATTAAACTGTTTCCCATTGATTTTCCTTTTTTTGAGTCTCCGTTTTCCTTCTTCCTCTTCCTCTTCTAATTCCTTCTAATCCTCACTCTCTTCTTCTTCTGCCTCATTTTCCTCTTCCTAATTTTGCTTTCTATCTTATCTTTTTTTTCTTCCATCTCATTTCTTTCTTAACTCGGTAGCAGCGACGGACAAATTTGTGGCTTTACCGTGTACCAGCGACGGCCAAATTTGTTCCATGATATAGACCTCCCAAAATAGATGATACATAAACTGATCACAAATGCTTTGATATATATTAGGAAATGGTTTATGGAGTGATGATTTTTTCTCATTTTTTCGCTTAGAGGGACCATTATAACTGATCCTGCGGCTACCGGGTTAATGTTGCCTTTAAGCTTTTTCTTTCGCATGTCTTTCTTTTCAGTCCCCTCTTTTTCCTCCTCTTTCAGTCACTTCCTCTTCCTCTTCCTCTTCTACTTCCTTCCAGTCCTCACGTTCTACTTCCTCCTCATTGTCCTACTCCAAATTTTCCTTTTAATCTTGTTTTTTCTTCTGTTTGTTTTCCCATCCATTCTTAATTTGGTCTACATCTTTTCTTTTTTCCAACCCCTCTTTCAGTTCCTCATTATCTCACTAAACTTTAACTCCCATATTCTTTTCTTTCATCTCTCCCTCTTACTCCTCCTCCCCATCCATGTTTTTACTTATCCGTCTTTATATTTTGTTTTTCAGCCTCATTCGTATATTTCTCACCCTTTGTCTTCTCTCTCTTTTATCGTCTCTGTCTGTTTTGTCTTTTTTGTCTTTCCATTTTATTGTTCTTGCCTTTCATCTTCCTCCTTCCTGTCATTTCACTTTTTTATATTATTTTTTTTACTTCTACTTCCTCGTTTTGCTTTTCTGCGTTTTTACATTTTCATAATATTAATCTTCCCAATTTCTACCCATTTAAATACTCTCTTTTGTTTCTCTTCTTTCCCATTCGTGTTTATTTTTTCCTCCTTTTTATTGTTTTCTTCCAACTTTTTCTATTTCTTTTCATATCCTCTTACTTTTTCATATATTCTAAGTCTTATTTCGCCTCTTATCCCTTCTCCCTACTCTGCCTTGCTTTAATTCTTCCATTGCCTTCCTCGTAACTTCCTTTTTGTATCCTCTACGTTCTTTTAGTTATAATTCCTTGACATTTTTTCTTACATTTCCTTCTTCCGTTTTCTTGTTCATCTTTTTGTTTCCTTTTTGGAAGTCTTGTTTTTACTTCATCTAACATTTTTTCCTTTCTTTTTTTTCTTCGTCTTTCTTCTTTTCCTTCTTTTCTTCCTCTTATTCCTTCAAAACTCTCACTTACTCATACTTATTATTTCCATACTTCTCCTTCTCTTTTTTTTTCTGTTCACAAACTTTTCCTTCGAATTTGCATTCCGCTTTCATCATTTTCCTTCTATTTTCCTCTTCTTTGCAGTTGTGATGCTGGAAGAGGGGGAGGGGTTGTATGGTAGTTCTTGCGGTTGAAGTGCCTGCCATGATGGTGTTAATGGTAGTTATTCAAGTGGTGGGTGATTAGTAGTGGTGGTAGTGGCAGTGTTAGTTATTATGTTGTTGGGAGGTATGCTTATTTTGGGTCCAAGTGTACGGGTTTGATGTACCATGTTTCACTTACCATTCTTCCATTGTGTGTGTGTGTGTGTGTGTGTGTGTGTGTGTGTGTGTGTGTAAAATTCACCGTGGCCTGATCGCGTTTTCCTTTTAGTGTCACATTTTTGCACAGCTCTCCTCCGCCCCGCCCTTCTCGTGGCCTGACAGCCAATCACACAGCAGAGCCGCGTGTGGGATGCCAGGTTCCACTTCCCGTAAAATTCGTCAATTTTATCTGTGTTTTACATGCATAAAAAGGTCGAAGATACATAAGTGTGTACCATGTGGACGTATTTTTTTATGATTTTTTCATTTGATTTTGTTCGACTTTGATTAAATCCAGTTAGTGAAGAAATAGAACGGCCAGACTGGTGTGTTAACATCGGCACTTGATGAGAGAGAGAGAGAGAGAGAGAGAGAGAGAGAGAGAGAGAGAGAGAGAGAGAGAGAGAGAGAGAGAGAGTTTTGTGGGAGCTATTTCCAGGTAGATGGAAACAATTTTGTTAGCAAAATTTTGACATTTTGATTTATTGATGAAGGAGTTATCGGCAAGTCGGAGAGCAGATTTGGCACGATTCTTGGCATAAATGTGAAGACCATTATTAGCAAAAGTTCTAGGGCTCCTGCACCTTCTGTGAGCTGCCTCAATCGTTGATAGCACGCGAACAAGCGTGACTGAACCAGGGAGTTTTGCCATGATAAATGAATAACGCGGAATGTGTGGCTCCATCCTGATCTCACCTCCGTCACGCTCTGGGCACGCGTCTCAGACCTGGAAGCTATAATCATTCCGCAGAGAACGAGAGACAAAATAAAACTCAGGTCATCACACTGAGCTGAAGCATACTGACAAGAGCATTCTAATACCTTTCATTTAAATATAGTTTTAAAACAGGTGGTCGTTCAGACAACTCCTTACATAACGTTTCTTGTTCTGAGGTGCAACACGACCCCACTATCCCTGCCTAAGGTTTTTTGTAAGACAATATTTTCTGTTTTTTCATTTGAAATATAAGATAAGAAATGTAAGCACACACATGCGTCCAAACACTCCCCACAGATGCGACACTCTTGAACAATTTGTTCCGTAGAAGTGGCACCGTTCCATGGGATGCGTTCCTCTGCATGGTGATTTTAGTCAGCTGGCGAGCCGTTCCTCTCAGTGTGTTTGTGGTGCTTCTTGGCACTCCTCAGTCTCTGTTATCACCAGTCAGCGACAGTTACTGTTCAGCGGGTGTTGAGAAATGCACCCGGAATGTACGTCACCTGTACGTCGCTGAACATTTGAGTTTGATCACGACGCTGTGTACTCGCCCGGTGCTCACAGAAACTCGCCACCACTCGGCTTTGCGCCTCTCTTGGCACGACTTCTGCTGCGGGAGTTGGTGCCCCGATGTGTCTGTCCCTCGTAGAAATGCCTTGTTTCGTATCTGGGCGGGACGTGGCTGCTGGCGTTGTGCTGGCGGTGCTGTGAGTGGCGGCTGTTGGTGTAGTTGTGTGCAGCATACCAGCCACTGTTTTGCTGGAAGGAGTCGTTGCTCCGCTGTGCCGGCCTCTCGAGGTGCCGAGGTGCGCCACGCAGCGAGTTAGAGGCGGATCTAACGGGCTGCTGGTGAGGCCTCGAGGTAAAGTTGGGAGGCTGAGTGACTTGGAGCGGCGCGGCGTATCTGAAGGTGTCGTGGCCACGGTACACCTCACGTTCCTTAACGGTTGCGCGGAGGTTACCAAGGTTGAAGGGCACGTGTCCTGGACAGGTGGACCGTGGCATCTTTTCTTTCTTCAGGATACCTTTAGGAGACTTCCCTTCAGTAGTGGTATTCATTTGTGCACAGCGAGCTGCTCCAACTGCTTGCTGGTGTAGTGTGTTGTGTTTCTTTACCGCGTCCTTTGCTGACCCTTTCTGTGGCTTCACTGTTCTTTCCTTTCGCCTTTCCAGCTCAGGACGAATGCTGGAGAGAGGGAAGCCATACCTGAAGTAGTCGTAGCCACAGTACAGTTCACGATCCTTGACGAAAGTGTTCAGGTTCTGGAAATTAAAGCGCACACATTTATGAGCGGTGCTGGCCGTCTTTCCTTTCTTGAGGATCCCTGTGAGATGTTGTGGCTCATTGATTTTGTTGTCTGCATCTGTTGCTTCCTCTGTTACTGTTTTCTGAGCCTCTGGCAGTTTGTTTACTGCTTCCTTTGGTGGCTCTTCCTGTGGCTCCACTGCTCTCTCCTTTAGGCTTTCCAGCTCAGGACGAATGCTGGAGAGAGGGAAGCCATACTGGAAGTAGTCGTAGGCACAGTACAGCTCACGAATTTTGACGAAAGTGTTCAGGTTTTGGAAGTTGAACCTGATCATTTTCTTGACCGGTGTTTGAGATGCGTCCCGCTGTTTGAAGCTGCTGATAAGGGGCATCTTTTCCGGTGGGCCGGTAACGGCCTTGCTCCTGCTGGAAGGAGCGTCCCCAGCCGTGCCTCGGTGCTTTAAGGGGAGCTCACCGTATACCTCCTTTATTTTCTCTCTCTTGACCATGTGCAGAGTAATTACGAGAGTTTGAACCCTCTTGCCATGGCTCTCCAATTGCGTGCAGTCTTTTTGTGCGACTGTTGTATCATCCACTGGCTTCTGGACCTTCTCTCTCTTCACCAAGTGGATTGTGATGATGAGAGTCTGACGCCCCCTGCCAGTGGCCTCCTTTTCGCCCTTCCCCACCACCCCATCAGCATCCAGCAAGGTGTCGGAGGTTATCTCCTCCTCCACCACTGCGAGAGGCTGAGCAGCCTTCTTCAGGCAGACCAGGGCCTGTTGCCCTGCATCGGCCTGGGCACCCGCGTTTTCGGTTTCCTCGACGATGTCGTCAGGTTCCTCGGAGGGCTGTGGCGCTTCCGCCTGGCGAAGAGCCAGCCGAAGCACCCGCAGCACCAAGACTTCTTCACTTGTTTTTGCTGAGTCATTTTAATGTAAATGAACAATCTTTAGCAGGAACGTGCAGGTCATCAACGTTGTCCTCTTCTGGGATGGCTTCTCCTCGTCGTGTTCCGCCTTGGCTACACCGACCACTGGCGCGGACGCTCAAAGAAAAGGCTGAGAGTGTAACGCTGGGGCGATGGGACGTAATGCAGGTGACGAAATGTTGCTGGAAGTAGTGCGCCCATCCCACGCCCACGCCCTCATGCTCCTCCTGCCACCCACATCAACCCACACAACCCACTCCCTCATCCCTGGCCGAATGTTTGCTACCAGTATTACGCCCATGCCAACCCCGCACCCACGCCCTCATGCCACCAACACCAACCCACACAACCCACTCCCTCATCCCTGGCCGAATGTTTGCAACAAGTATTACGCCCATGCCAACCCCGCACCCACGCCCTCATGCTCCTAGCTCCTACTCACACCAACCCTCATAATTCATCCCCTCACCTTCACCTAAGCCTGCCGGCGCCGCAACACACATCTCGTCACACCGAGAAGCCGCCGTGAGCTGGGACTGGCCGCATCGTGCCCACCTTACCCAATGAACCACTCGGCCGAAAATTCTTGCCACAAGCCCAGCAAGAACTTCGTATTATTAATCTTACAAGAATAATAACATGTCACACAAATATATTTCCCTTATATTGATTATTGGCAATGAAGGGAGGCGTAGAAAATATTTACAGTTACAAATATTTAGCTGCTGCAACAATACGATTTCTCGGGTAGTTTTTTCTTCTGAATTTTCACAGATGACGCGTTCAGCGGCGTGAGGCTTTGTTAACTACTGGATCGTCCCGCCTTGCCCTCCAGGAGCCTTGGTGATGGATTTGTCTCTTGTTAGCATTGAACTACAACACACACACACACACACACACACACACACACACACACACACACACACACACACACACACACACACACACACACACACACACACACACTTAACACCACCTCTTACTGCCACCTGCTGACTCTCTCTCTCTTTATGTCAAAAGCTATTTGCAACCCACTGACAAAACACTGGAAACAGTAACGTTGAACATTTGTGCGTGCGAGTAAACATTGCAAAAGTCAATTTAAATATATCTGTCACCTACAGACCTCCTGGGCAATCACTGATGACGACCTTGAAATGTACAGCGTCTTAAGGCAGTCACTTAATAACAGCGACTCACTGATACTAGGAGACTTTAACCTCCCCATATCGACTGGGCGACACTGTCAGGTACAGAAGGCGAGTCACATAGAATGATCGAATTTCTAGAAGAAAATTATCTAAGCCAAATGGTTTCTGAGCCAACTCGACAAAATAATATACTCGACCTTGTTATAACGACCCAAGATAACCTAGTCAGTAGTGTCACGGTAGGAGAACACCTCGGTTCTTGCGATCATAAATTAGTGCGCGTCGACATTAAAGCTCAATCATCAGTGACTGAAAATAAAGTAAAGGTGCCCAATTTCAAAAGAGCTAACTTCGTAGAAATCCGACAAAAACTAACAGAAATACAACTATCAGATGACGGCAACGTAGAGGAAGCCTGGCTTAGCCTTAAAAATCACTTACTCACTCAGCAGAACACATTCGTCCCCTTGTGCGAAAAGCGAATTAACACTAATAAAGCCCACCGTGGTTTAATAGCGAAATTAAACAATCAGTCAATGAGAGAAAATTGTTTTACAGGTTAAAGAAAGAACAAAGCACGCCCGAAAACATTAGACTTTATAATGATGCCAGGCGACGAGTAAAAAGACTAGTAGGTCAGGCAAAGCGTAGATACGAAGAAAATATTGCAGCCAACTGTAAAAATAATCCGAAATCTTTCTTCAGTTACATAAACAACAGAAAGGCGATCAAAAGTGGTATTGGACCTTTAACAAACAGCGACGGTGCACTAGTGACTGACAGCCAACACATTGCAAACCTCTTAAACAATTACTTTTCCTCGGTGTTTAATACTAACAGTCTTCCTCTCGCTACCACCAACACCAGTACTATTGTAAATCTCAAGCATGCATTGCCTAATTTTGAAGTAACAACCGATGAAGTCCTTAAGCCTCTCCATTCACTTAAAACAAATAAAAGTCCTGGACCTGACAAAGTATATCCAACTCTGCTGAAAGAAACAAAGAGCGAAATACCCTCCTCCCTCACAACCGTATTCAATATGTCCTTGCGACAAGGCATCGTCCCTTCAGATTGGAAAAAGGCTAACGTGACACCGATTTTCAAGAAAGGAGACAAAAAAGTACCAGGTAATTACAGGCCCATTAGTCTAACTTCGGTTGTAGGTAAGCTACTTGAGGGTATAATTAGAGACAAAATTGTGAGTTACCTTGAAAGCCACTCATTGATTGGGGACTCACAACATGGCTTCCGAAACAAAAGATCCTGCCTATCAAACCTATTAACCTTTTATAACGTCCTCTTCACTGTTTATGACGTAACCAAATCACTGGACGTAGTCTATCTTGATTTCCAGAAAGCGTTTGATAAAGTCCCGCATCATAAATTACTTTACAAATTAAAGCAAATAGGTATTGACGGTCAAGTAAACCAATGGATCGCGAATTGGTTGAGCAACAGACAACAAAGAGTAGTGATTGACGGATTTAACCCAGAGTGGGCGCCTGTCACTAGTGGCGTCCCTCAGGGCTCGGTCCTTGGCCCAGTGCTCTTCATTATTTACATCAACGACGTGGATGTTGGACTCAATAACCGCATTAGTAAATTTGCAGACGACACAAAGATTGGTAACTCGGTTCTCACTGACGAAGACAGGCAAAGCCTCCAAGAGGATTTGCACAAAATTTCAGCTTGGTCGGATAGATGGGAGATGCCCTTTAACGTAGACAAGTGCCAGGTCCTTCAAGTTGGAACGAGAAATAAGAAGTTCGAATACGAAATGCGCGGCGTTAAACTCAAAAGCGTTCAATGCGTCAAAGACTTGGGGGTCAAAATCGCGTCAAACCTCAAATTCTCACAGCAATGCATCGATGCAGCAAATAAAGCGAACAGAATGTTGGGCTTCATTAAAAGAAACTTTGTATTCAAGAATAAAGATGTAATACTCTGCTCTACAACAGTTTAGTCAGACCCCACTTGGAATATGCAGTACAGTTTTGGTCTCCCCACCATGCAAAGGATATTACTAAATTAGAAGGTGTTCAGCGTCGGGCAACGAAAATGATCCCTTCCTTGCGCAACAAATCCTACGAAGAAAGACTTTCACCCTTAACATGTTCTCTCTTGAGAAACGTCGCCTCCGAGGAAAACTGATCGAATGTTTTAAAATACTTAATGGTTTCACGAATGTAGACAGATCAACATTGTTTATGATCGATGACACTTTGCGCACGAGGAACAATGGCGTAAAACTCAGATGTAGACAAGTAAATTCAGACTGCACCAAATTTTTCTTCACCAACGTTGTAGTGCGAGAATGGAATAAGCTTCCACCATCAGTGGTCCAGTGTCACACGATTGACTCCATCTAAAGTAAGCTCGACCGTCACTTCCTTCAACTTAATATCAACTAGAGTAGAAATGCAACGTTTTGGAGTCTTCTGATTAATGTAAAATCACAGACCACCAAGTCTGGACCATGGGGTCTGTGTGGTCTGATTTTCTATGTAAATCTATGTAAATCTCTCTCTCTCTCTCTCTCTCTCTCTCTCTCTCGTGGTAGTGGTAATAGTAGTAGTAGTAGTAGTAGTAGTAGTAGTAGTAGTAGTAATAGTAGTAGTAATAGTAGTAGTAGTAGTTGTAGTAATAGTAGTAGTAGTAGTAATAGTAGCAGTAGTCGTCGTCGTCGTAGTATTAGTATTAGTAGTAGTAGTAGTAGCGCCGGCAGGCTTTTTTTCAAGGGTCTCTTGAACAGCCCCAGCCCGTTCGTGGCGCAAGCGAATTTTGTTTATATTGGCTGCCGTGATGTGTGACTCTTGCCAGGCCCATGTTGCTTCGGTGCTCCTTCTGACCGAAGTCGCTGAAGTTAGTGTTGGCTGAAGACCAAGGCAGCATATGGGTAATCCTCAGACACTCGGGAAGGGCTTTCAAACCCAGCGTGGTTCGGTTAGACTCGAGGTCCACAGGTCTACCACGCCGTAGTAGAAGTAAACAAAAACAATAGATCATTTAAGTGGTTTAAGGGTCTCTGAATTCTAAGATGGTAGTGAATGTAACACCTGAAGGACAATACAAGCATTAGCTACCTGAGTAGATAGGAATAAGGAGCATGGTAGACTCACCCACTATGACTCACCGAATCAACTCAGGAAGGAACGAGGCCAGTGATGCCTCCTCCGCTAAAGATCGTGGGAGGAGGAGGAGGAGGAGGAGGAGGAGGAAGAAGCGTTCTGTTGTCTCGTATGGAATGAGCGAAGGCTTAGTCACGTAGGAGGCGTTGAAGGGGAGGGCGCACTATTGATGGGTCCTGAGGGCTTAATGAGGAGGAGGAGGAGGAGGAGGAGGAGGAGGAGGAGGAGGAGGAGGAGGAGGAGGAGATAAGCTACCGTTTGAGTGCTCGGTAATGGGGTACGTGTCCCCTCCTCCTCTTCAATGAGTGTGAGAGTGAGTAAGAGTGAGAGAGAGAGAGAGAGAGAGAGAGAGAGAGAGAGAGAGAGAGAGAGAGAGAGAGAGAGAGAGAGAGAGAGAGAGAGAGAGAGAGAGAGAGAGAGAGAGAGAGAGAGAGAGAGAGAGAGAGAGAGAGAGAGAGAGAGCGTAGGTGGGCGTTGCCAGATTCTGTTCAGTTTAAAGGTCAAAGAATTAAAGAAAGCAAAAATGTGTAGTCTGGTTTAAATTAGTGTGTTAGGATACGTGCTCTAAATGGCGGGGTTTAAATGGCTGTTTTTTTTCTTCCCACGCCTTCCTTCACTCATCGCCACTTCTTACTCTCTTTCTTCCTTTCCTCCACTTCCTTTTTCCTCCACGCCTCCCTTCCCTCGTCTCCACTTCTTACTCCCTCTCTCTACTCTTCTCCCTTCTCATATTTCCTCTTTTTTTCTTCCTTTCCTCCACTTCTCTTTTTCTTCCACGCCTTCCTTCCCTCGTCTCCACTTCTTACTCCCTCTCTTTACTTCTCTCTCTTCTTTTCCTTTCCTCCACTTCTCTTTTTCCTCCACGCCTCCCTTCCCTTATCTCCTCTTCTCTTCCTTTATTTCCCGCTATTTCTTCCTTTCTTCCACTTCTTCGTCCCTCTCTTTCCTTCTTCCACCGTTCTTTCTCCTATGCCACTTTCGTTCCCTTCCACTTCTAACTCTATTCACGTTATTTTTCTTGCCCCTTCCTGCTCATGCATCTTCAAATACGTTTTATCACCCTTTCTTCCTCTTCCCCGCTTCCTCCTTTCCTTCTCTCTTTCTATCTCCTTTCCTTCTCTTTCTCTCCCTGTTCCTCCTATTCTTCCTTTTATCTCCCCTACTCTCTCTTCTTCCTTTTTTATCTTTATACTTTGAGAACATGTGAAGAGATTTGTCTGTGGTGTATTATAGAGAAGTAAATAACTCTTGAGTAGAAAGGTCATAACTCAGACTGTCCTAATTTGATGCCTAACACAATGGGTATGATATTCGTTAGTTTCTCTCTCTCTCTCTCTCTCTCTCTCTCTCTCTCTCTCTCTCTCTCTCTCTCTCTCTCTTCCTTCTCTCTCTTCTCTTCCTCTTTCTCTTTTTTCCTTTTCTCCTCCTTCCCTCTTGTTCTTTTTTTCTCTTTTTCCTTTCATTCTTGCTTTCTCTGTTTCCTTTCCTTCTCCCCTTCCTTCTTTCTCTCTTCTCTTTCTCTTTCTCTTTTTTTCATTTTCTCCTCCTTCCCTCTTGTTCTTTTTTTCTCTTTTTCCTTTCATTCTTGCCTTCTCTTTTTCCTTTCCTTCTCCCCTTCCTTCTTTCTCTCTTCTCTTTCTCTTTCTCTTCTTTCCTTTTCTCCTCCTTCCATCGTGTCCTTTTTTTCTCTTGTCTCTCTCCTTTCATTCTTGCCTTCTCTCTTTCTTTCCTTCTTGCTCTCCTTCCTCCCTTTTCCCCTCCCATTATTCTCCCCTTTCCTCCTTCTTTCTTTTTTTCCTTCTTTCTTTCCTCCTTACTCTTCCCTTTACCCAATTACCCCACAGAAAAGACCGAATTATTACATCTGGGGAAACTTACCCTAGGATGAGAGAGAGAGAGAGAGAGAGAGAGAGAGAGAGAGAGAGAGAGAGAGAGAGAGAGAGAGAGAGAGAGAGAGAGAGAGAGAGAGAGAGAGAGAGAGAGAGAGAGAGAGAGAGAGAGAGAGAGAGAGTTGGTATATCTGATTTATCATTTATTTTTTTACTTTTTACTTCCAATTTCTGTCTGTTTCTTCTTGTCTTCATTTATTGTTTTTTTTCTAGTTTTTCTTCAGTTTTTTTCCATTCCTCCTCCTCCTTTCTTTCCCTCTTCTTCTTTCTCTTCTGCCTCTCTTCACTCATCGTTCCTTCCTTCCTTCCTTCCTTCCTTCCTTCCTTCCTTCCTTCCTTCCTTCCTTCCTTCCTTTCTTCCTTCCTTCCTTCCTTCCTTCCTTCCTTCCTTCCTTCCTTCCTTCCTTGTTCTTCTTTTCTTCTCCTCTCTTTCGTTTACTTTACTTTACCTTTTACTCTTTTATTTCGTTTCCTCTCATTTCATATCCTTTCTTCCCTTTCCTTTTCTTGCCTCTTTCTGGTTTTCTTTTCTTTCCTGTTTGTTCTTTTCTCCTTATTCAGTTCGGTGCTCTTCTAAGCCTCCTCAGCCCCTGGTAATATAGGAAGGTGTTTAATAGATGATCCACAGGTAATGGGAAGTCAGGTATATGTCCAATTAAAGCGTGTAGAGAGTGTGAGCTGAGGCTATAAGTGCGCCTGGCCCCGGTGCACATCTCCGTCTCCTCAGCCCTTGGTAACATAGGAAAGTGTTTAAATGATGATCCACAGGTAATGGGAACTCAGGTACATGTCCAATTAAGGTGTTAAGAGGGTGTGGACCTACTCTACAGATGCGCGTGGCCTCAGTGCTCATCTCCGTCACGTCAGCCCTTGGTAATATAGGAAGGTGTTAACAGATGATTCACAGGTAATGGGAACTCAAGTAGATGTCCAATTAAGGTGTTAAGAGGGTGTGGGTAGAGGCTATAAGTGCGCGTTGCCTCGGTGATCATCTCCGCCTCCTCAGCCCTTGGTAACATAGGAAAGTGTTTAATAGATGATCCACAGGTAATGGGAACTCAGGTAGATGTCTAATTAAGGTGTCTAGAGGGTGTGGACCTCCTCTATAGATGCGCGTGACCTCATTGCTCATCTCCGTCACGTCAGCCCTTGGTAATATAGGAAGGTGTTAACAGATGATCCACAGGTAATGAGAACTCAGGTAGATGTGTAATTAGGGTGTAAAGAGGGTGTGGGCTGAGGCTATAAGTGCGCGTTGCCTCGGTGCTCATTTCCGTCTCCTCAGTCCTTGGAAATATAGGAAGGTGTTTAATAGATGATCCACAGGTAATGGGAACTCAGGTAGATGTGTAATTAGGGTGTAAAGAGGGTGTGGCGGAGGCTATAAGTGCGCGTGGCCTCAGTGCTCAACTCCCGTAACATAGACAGGTGTTCCAATAGGTAATAGAAACTCAGGTGGATGCAGTTTTCTCTTTTATAGGACAACGTTCATATACTTTATATAAATGAAAATGATTGCTCAGACCATCACCACAACACCCACCACCCTCACTACCTCCTCCTCCTCCTCCCCCTCCTCCTCCCCCTCCTCCTCCACCTCCTCCTCCTCACCATTACCATCAGGTCTAGAGGTGTGTGGTGTGAGGAAAGGGTACGTAAGGAAGGAAGGGAGAAAGAGAACTGAAGGGAGGGAAGGAAGAAAAGGAAAGGGGAGGTATTTAAGTAGGTAAGAAGGAAGGAAGGTGAAGGATGGGGAGGGAAGGGGAGGGGAGGGAGGTAGGTTGATTGGACGGGAGAAGGGAAGGAAAGGAAGGAAAGGAGGAGAGGAAGAAAAAGGAGGTATTTATGTGAGAAGAGAGGAAGGGAGGAAAAAATGGAAGGAAAGGAGAGGAGAGTTAGGTAGTTAGGTTGGTAGGAAGGAGGAGGGAAGGAAGGAAGGGAAGAGAGGGTTGGAAAGGGAAGGATGAGGAAGGGTTTTTTTGTCTATATTTTTCATTTTAGATTGGAGGGAAGGGAGGAGGAGGAGAAGGAGGAGGAGGAGGAGGAAGAAGGCAGGGGGAGGAGGGGAAACGGTTGGGGGATTAAGGGATAGTGTAGCTGTGTGTGTGTGTGTGTGTGTGTGTGTGTGTGTGTGTGTGTGTGTGTGTGTGTGTGTGTGTGTGTGTGTGTGTGTGTGTGTTTATTTTAACCGGTTTTATGTAGGTTCTAGTGTTTACTGTGTGTTCCCGGCCCTGTGTGTGTGTGTGTGTGTGTGTGTGTGTGTATGTATGTTTGTATGTATGTATGTGTGTGTGGGTGTGGGTGTGGGTGTGTGGTGTGTGTGGTGTGTGTGTGTGTGTGTGTCTCAGATGACGCAAGCCTTGTGAGGGAGGGAAGTTATTGAGGGAGGTAGAGAGATAGGGAAGGGAGGGAAGGGAGGAGGGAGGGAGGGAGGAAGGTAGGGAGGGAGGTAGAGAGAGGAAGGGAGGGACGGAGGGGGAGGGGAGGGAGGGAAGGAGGGGAGGAGGTAAAATCTGTGTTAGAGAGAGAGAGAGAGAGAGAGAGAGAGAGAGAGAGAGAGAGAGAGAGAGAGAGAGAGAGAGAGAGAGAGAGAGAGAGAGAATGTTTATTTAATCTGTTCAAAGTGTGAAAAATTTTTGTACGTGAAAATGAGAACTGATGGTAGTAGTAGTAGTAGTAGTAGTAGTAGTAGTAGTAGTAGTAGTAGTAGTAGTAGTAGTAGTAGTAGTAGTAGTAGTAGTAGTAGTAATAGTAGTAGTAGTAGTAGTAGTAGTAGTAGTAGTAGTAGTAGTAGTAGTAGTAGTAGTAGTAGTGGTAGTAGTAGTAGTAGTAGTAGTAGTGTAGTAGTAGCAGTAGTAGTAGTAGTAGTAGTAGTAGTAGTAGTAGTAGTAGTAGTAGTAGTAGTAGTAGTAGTAGTAGTAGTAATATAGTAGTAGTAGTAGTAGTAGTAGTAGTAGTAGTAGTAGTAGTAGTAGTAGTAGTAGTAGTAGTAGTAGTAGTAGTAGTAGTAGTAGTAGTAGTAGTAGTAGTAGTAGTAGTAGTAGTAGTAGTAGTAGTAGTAGTAGTAGTAGTAGTAGTAGTAGTAGTAGTAGTAATAGAATACATACAAGGAACCTGCCAGACTGTTCATTGGCAGTCATAATGACCAACGACTTGGAGACCCGGTGGCCATACAATCCTCAGAGGGCACCACCCAGGGGGACCCAGTGGCCATGGCAATGTTTGCCCTGGGAATGATGAAGCTGCAGGACATCATCCGCCATGAAAACACCAACGTCAAACTGATGGCGTATGCGGATGACCTCACCGGGGTAGGAAAGTCTGCAGACCTCAGGAAATGGTGGGACCTCGTCAATGAGCACGGCCCTAAAATAGGGTACCGTCCCAACGCCACGAAGTCTGTGGTGATTGTAAAACCAGAGGCATACGATCGGGCCAAAACAACATTCCAGGGCAGTAACGTGAAACTGTCAGTGACTGGAGAAAGACACCTCGGGGCAGCCATTGGAACAGCTGAATACAGAACCGAATATGTGAAAACAGCTGTAAAGCGCTGGGAGTCCGAACTGCAGAGGCTGAGCGAGATCGCCAAAACAGAACCGCAGGCAGCCTACGCAGCATTTACGTACGGTGTCAAGCATAAATGGAACTACCTCATGAGGACAGTTCCTGATGTTGCTCCGTTACTAGAACCTCTGGAAGATGCTATCAGAAACACCTTCATACCGGCGATAGCAAATGGGAGATGTCCCAGTGACCAGGAGAGAAGATTGCTGGAGTTGCCGCCAAGAATGGGTGGGCTCGGCATCACCAACCCGCAAAATCTGGCTGAGTCTGAATTCGGGAACTCAATCCGAATCACAGCCTCCTTGACCGGATATATTACCAATCAAAATGAAAGGGGAGAAGACAACCCTCAAGATATTAGGTCACTAAGGAATGAAATCTCCAAAAACAGAGAAAGAAAACAGAGAGACACTCTGAGTGACCTAATGAGAGAACTCCCAGAAGACACAAGGAGGAGGACAGATATTGCACAGGAAGTGGGCGCTTCAAACTGGCTAACCACACTACCTATCAGGGCAAAAGGCTTCAACTTAAACAAAAAAGAATTCACTGATGCCCTTGCCCTCAGGTATGGCTGGCCAGTGGATGGGCTCCCAAACATGTGTAACTGTGGCTCACCCTTCATCCAAAATCATGCCATGACATGCAAGAGAGAAGGTTTCGTCTGCATGAGACATGATGAAGTAAGAGACGTAACAGCTCAGATGCTGAAAGAAGTCTGCCACGACGTGACTGTGGAACCCATGCTGCTCCCTCTACAAGGCGAACACCTCGCCAGACGCACCGCTAATGTTTCGAACGAAGCACGAGTGGATGTTAGCGCCAGAGGGTTTTGGACTCGTGGACAAAGGGCATATTTTGACATAAGGATCTTTGATCCCATGGCCCATTGCCACAGAGACCTGACCCTTGATGCAGCCCACAGAAGAAACGAACAAGAGAAGAACAGAGCATATGAAGAAAGAATACAGAATGTGGACCAGGGCTCCTTCACCCCGGTAGTATTCACGACGGCAGGAGGGATGGGACCAAGGACGCAGAGCTTCTACGCAAGACTCGCCGAAACACTGGCGGATAAGAAACAACAGCCAAGAAGCAGTGTGGTCGCCTGGATGAGATGCAGGCTGTCCTTCTCCCTCCTGAGGTCAGCCTTGGTCTGCCTGAGAGGAACCAGGTCACCTGCACCCAAAACCACCCGCATTGCTGACCTGGACTTTGAGGCGACGGTGGTTGATAGTCGTATCAACCACAAGCTCTGTTAGCTTAAAAATAAAATGTTTAGTAAAGTTTGTAATATTAAATAAAGATGGTTGTCGGCCACAGTCATTGGCGGGGTGGGGCCAATGAATTGCTTTGTGAAAGGATATGAGAAAATATACCGCTCACAACGCAACTCTAATAGATGGAGGCCCGTAGTAGTAAAAAAAAAAAAAAAAGTAGTAGTAGTAGTAGTAGTAGTAGTAGTAGTAGTAGTAGAAGTAGTAGTAGTTGTAGTAGTAGTAAGGGGGATCTAGATGTAATAGATGATAGGTGATTTAGTGTCAGGTAGTATTAGTAATATGGTTGGATGCCACAGTCATTAGCGAACAGGAAATCTTTTTGAACCACCCAGATGTGGAGCCACGACATTTATCATCAAAGAAATTGTCACCCTGTTAAATAACTACATCCAGAACACACCACTGGCGCCCCTATCCCTGAAAATTGTATTCACTCTCCCCCATCTCTTCCTCCAAAGAGCACACCCAAAGACCAAACAAGCCGAAAATATCGAGGCATTAAGAAGGCGAGTTGCCTTGTGGCAAACTAACGAGTTAGATGCCCTCCTTGGAGAAGCCAGAGCCATACAGGAGAGGCTCCCCGGACCCCAACAAAACAACACCTCCACAGAAGACAGGGCCCGGAAGTTTGCAGACAAAATGCGACAAGGCAACGTTGCGTCTGCAACACGAGCCTTGTCAGAAAATTCCACACGTGGTGTGCTTCCACTCACCAGGGACACGATCAATCAACTCAAGGAAAAACATCCTCCACCGAGTGACCTGAAGGGACTGAGACTGGCAGGATGTCACCAACCACCGAATCCAGTTATATACGAAAGGATAACAGGAGAGATGGTGTGGAAGAAGGCCCTCCAGACTCGTGGCAGCGCGGGGCCCTCAGGACTTGATGCACGAAGATGGCGAAGCTTGCTGAGCAGCGCCAACTTTGGCAATGCAGCTGGTGACTTGCGCAACACCGTTGCAGCACTGGCAAGAAAACTCGCCTCCTCCAGCTGCCACTATGTGGACGCCCTGACGGCATGCCGCCTCATTCCCCTGGACAAGAGGCCGGGATGCAGGCCAATAGGAGTCGGAGAAGTCCTGCGGCGCATCGTAGGCAAATGCATCATGGCTGTCGTCAAAGAAGATGTGAAAATGGCAGGAACCTCCAAGTTTGTGCGGGGCAGCAGGCAGGAGGAGAAGCAGCAGTCCATGCCATGCGGGAGATATTCGACCACGTGGAGTGCGAAGCAGTGCTTCTTGTTGACGCCAAAAATGCCTTCAACACAATAAATGGAAAGACTATGATACACAACATTAAAACCAAGTGCCCTAGCTTAGCTATGTATGTCGAAAATACCTATACATACCCGACCGACTTATATATAAATAGCCACAGCGGAAAAGTGAAAGTGTTAAAATCATCTGAGGGAACAACACAAGGTGACCCAATAGCCATGGCTATGTACGGCCTGGGCCTATCAGTCCTCCAAAATGAAATCGCGTTCGCAGAAACACGGGTGAAACAGGTGGCTTATGCGGATGACCTCTCAGGTGCTGGTAAAATCTCAGACTTAAAAGGATGGTGGGACACTGTGAACACCGCCGGCCCTGAGATAGGATACATCCCTAACGCCACCAAGTCTGTCCTTATTGTCAAACCTGAACATTATGACCATGCCGCAGAAACTTTTAGAGGAAGTGGCGTCATTGTGACAAAGGACGGACAACGACACTTAGGTGCAGTGATCGGGACAGAGGTATATAAGAAGGAGTACGTGGGAGACAAAGTAGCTGAATGGCTGAAGGAAATAGAAGCTTTGTCTGCCATTGCCAAGACTGAGCCACACGCTGCCTATTCAGCGTACACCCACGGCATCCAACATCGGTGGACGTTCCTGATGCGCACCATCCCCGGCATCAGTCCACTCCTCCGACCACTGGAAAATGCCGTCAAGAATGTATTCTTGCCGGCGCTGGTGAAATCTCATGCTTTGGGGGAGGAGGAGACTGGGTGGGATGGGGATCACCAACCCTGAGAAGCTGGCAGATAAGGAGAACCAAAACTCCATCAGCCTTACCAGGTCACTCATCAACAGGATCATCGCTCAGGAGGCAGAAGGCGAGATAGACCAAACAGAAATAAGAGATATTAAAAGAAAAATCTCAGAAGAAAGGCAACAGGCCCAAAAAGACGAGCTGGACCGTCTTACACACCACCTGTCCACAGAAATGGGTAGAAAAATACACACAGCACAGGAGGCAGGCGCCTCTAACTGGCTAACGTCATTACCAATCAGAGCAAAGGGCTTCAGCCTCAACAAACAAGAATTTGTCGACGCCATTGCTCTGAGATATGGCTGGCCGATTGAGGGACTGCCTGATCTCTGTGCATGTGGATCACCAAATGATGTCACCCACACCATGACATGTAAAAAAGGAGGCTTCGTCTGTATTCGACACGATGAAGTGAGGGATCTGACAGCCAGCATGCTCGGGGAGGTATGCCAAGACGTCACTACCGAGCCGGCACTGCTTCCCTGGACGGCGAACACCTTCGGTACAGGACAGCCAATACCTCACAGGAGGCACGGGTTGATGTAAGTGCCCGCGGATTCTGGGTGCGCGGACAGCGGGCGTTCATGGACATCCGCATATTCGACCCGATGGCTGCCTGTCACCGTGAGCTGCCCTGCAGGCCGCCCACCACAGGAACGAGCAGGAGAAGACAAGGGCATACGGTGAAAGAATCCAACATGTGGATCAGGGCAGCTTCACCCCCCTCGTCTTCACCACATCCGGCGGGATGGGTCCCAGGGCCCAATGCTTCTACGCACGCCTCGCGGAACTAATCTCAGAAAAGAAGCATCAGCCAAGGAACCACGTTGTCACCTGGATGAGGTGTCGCCTCTCGTTCTCCCTGCTCAGGTCGGCCATACTATGTCTCAGGGGCACCAGACACTCTGGCCCAAAAGCCACCACCATCTCCAATATGGACTATGAAGCCACAGTGGTGGAGAGTGACATTAGGGTGGGTCGGGAGTGACTTGAGTAGGGAAGGAAAGGGGGATCTAGACGTAATAGATGATAGGTGATTTAGTGTCAGGTAGTATTAGCGATATGGTTGGATGTCACAGTCATTAGCGAACATAGTTGGGGCTAATGACCTCCAAACTATGGAGCCCTCCATGATTATGTGTCGGGAAAATAAACATGGGTGGAGGTATCATTTATGTTGTAGTAGAAAAAAGTAGTAGTAGTAGTAGTAGTAGTAGTAGTAGTAGTAGTAGTAGTAGTAGTAGTAGTAGTAGTAGTAGTAGTAGTAGTAGTAGTAGTAGTAGTAGTAGTAGTAGTAGTAGTAGTAGTAGTAGTAGTAGCAACAACAGCAGCAGTAGCAGCAGCAGTAACACTGGTAGTAGTAGTAGTAGTAGTAGTAGTAGTAGTAGTAGTAGTAGTAGTAGTAGTAGTAGTAGTAGTAATAGTAGTAGTAGTAGTAGGAGTAGTAGTAGTAGTAGTAGTAGTAGTAGTAGTAGTAGTAGTAGTAGTAGTAGTAGAGATAGTAACAATAGTAATACAGATGAAGATAGTAATAATAATGCTTATAATAATAATTACAATAATAATAACATAATAATCTTTGGCTTTTTTAACACACTCATTCTTCATAATTTCTCATCATTCCACACTCCTCGTCTTTCTTATTCTTCACTTTCCTCTCCTTTTATCTTTTCTTTTCTTCTCTCTTCTTATTCTTTATCTTTCGTCACCATCTTCTCTCTTTTCTTCTTCTCGTCTTACTCCTCACCTGGTCATCCTCATATCCTCTATACAAAGACTTCCATCGTATATACTCCATTGCAAGATCTCTTTTTTCATCATGACACGCAACACCTACACGAGGAATGACTCAGACAACACACACACACACACACACACACACACACACACACACACACACACACACACACACACACACACACACACACACACACACACACACACACACACACACACACACACACACACACACACACACACACACACACACACACACACATACACACAGCACACTGCAACTTTTTCTCTTCCTTTCTCTTCCTTCATCCTCCTTCCATCGTTAACTCTTTCCTTCCATCCTCAACTATTTCTTACCTTCCTTTCTTCCTGCAACACTCAGCACTCAAATATACACACACAACACACTGCAACCCTTTCTTACTTTCTTTTCCTACCTGCAACACTCAAGACTCATACAACACACATACATTCCCTCCACAACACTTCCCGTCCTCACATATATTCCCTCCACAACACTTCCCCTTCCTTTCCTTCCTTCATTCCTGCAACACTCAAGACAGGAATCGCCTTGTATTGAAGAAGATTAAGGTCTCCGAGATGACAAATAGTAAACAGCTTTAACAACAACAACAACCATCTCGAGTAAAGGGGTTCGAAGTCATCTATATACAATTCAAAGAGGTTCCAAGGCTCTTATACACATGTCACTCGGAGCTTATGTCTTAAAGGTCAGGGAAATAGCGGCGTTGTTTGGCCCCTTACACACGGGGACACTTAGAGCGCTGCAGCAGCGCTACTCACGCGCGACTCAGTTTTAGCAGCGCTGCTGTGAAGCGCAGCTTATCTTTCTAGAAAGTGTTGTGGGGTGAGTGTCGAATTAGCGGCGCTTCTCAGCATCGCTACTAAAATTGAGTAGGGCGTTAGCAGCGGTACAATCGCGCCACGCACGCGCTGCTAAAAAAGTGACGCTGCTGCAGCTACGTGTGAAAACTCCCATTGAATGCCATGTATCGTGACGAGCAGCGCTACTTTTTTGTGGTCGCCACCGGCAGCGAAGCCAACCACGCAAATCTGTTTGTAGCGCTACTTTTTGTGGTCGTGAGTGCGTGTGAAAGCATCCATTCATCTCCATTATTCATCAGCGGCAAATATGCTGAGCAGCGCTGCAAAGAGTCCGCGTGTGAAAGGGGCGTTAGGCTCGTATTCCCAGACGCTATCGGCCCCACAGCAACGATTTCCAAAGTCCGTAGAGGAGATTAGGTTCTCAGGAGTGCTTTTTCACTTTCATGGTGCAGCAGCCTTGTCAAACTATCAATAGGCTCTTAAAACTACTCATGGAAGAACCCACAACAACCTCTATGAATCCCCTGTCAGGTGTGGCAGGGTGGGCGAGCCCCGAAATGTTTCAGAATATGGCCCTTAGTTTTTTTTCTTTTTCCTTCTTTTCTCCAATGATAAAAATATTTCGTCAGTTTCTTTCTTTTTCCTCCCTTCAAAGGCCTCCCGTTTACCTATCCTAGCTTTTACTACTTATTTTAGTCGGTATAAGTTATCTATACCGTATTATCTATTTCTTATCGTGTTCTTCAAGTTTTCATTCCGTTTGAGCTTTTGTTATACTTTTATTTTCGTGAGTGTATGTATCACCTCTAAATTTACCCCCGTTTTTATCGATTCTTTCTATTATATATTTTATCTTTCTATATTTTTTTCTTCAGTATGTCGTATAATCTATTTCTTATCGCATTCTTTAAGTTTTCATTCTGTCTGAGCTTGTATTATACCTCCATTCTCGTTTTATCCATTTATATTATCCTTCTGCTCGTCCCATCACTCCCCTGAAAATACTTCTTAAGTTCCTGTCCTTTAGTCTGTTCCATATAAAATCTTCATATTCTCTATACAAAGACTTCCATCGTTTATATATTCCAGTCATCTTTTTATTTTCCTTTTGTTTATCGACACAAAATTCCCTTACAAATGCTTCCTATATCCTTATCCTATATTTTGTTCCATTAAAAATCTGCATATTCTCTGTACAAAGCCTTCCATCGTTTATATATTTCATTTATCTTCTTATTTTTCTTCTATGTCTCGTCCTATCATTTCCCTTACAAATACTTCTCTTAAAAATATATTTTTTATTATATCCAAATAAAATCTTCATCTCAAAGACTTCCATCGTTCCATCGTTTATATATTCTTTTTTACAAATGCTTCTTAAATTCCTATCCTATATATTGTTCCATATAAAATGTTCATATTCTCTATACAATGCCTTCCATCGTTTATATATTCCACCTTTCTTTTTTTTATTTTCCTTTAGTTTCTCGTCTAAATATTCCCCTACAAATGCTTCTTGAACGCTTATCCTATATTTGGTTCCACTAAAAATCGTCATGTCCTCTATACAAAGACTTCCATCGTTTATATATTACACTTACATCTTTACAGAGTGGAGTCTAAGGCTCTTCGTCTCATCAGCTCTCCTCCTCCTACTGATAGTCTTCTACCTCTTAAATTCCGCCGCGATGTTGCCTCTCTTTCTATTTTCTATCGATATTTCCACGCTGACTGCTCTTCTGAGCTTGCTAACTGCATGCCTCCCCCCCTCCCGCGGCCCCGCTGCACACGACTTTCTACTCATACTCATCCCTATACTGTCCAAACCCCTCATGCAAGAGAAACCAGCATCTTCACTCTTTCATCCCTCACGCTGGTAAACTCTGGTACAATCTTCCTTCATCTGTATTTCCTCCTGCCTACGACTTGAACTCTTTCAAAAGGAGGGTATCGGGACACCTCTCCTCCCGAAATTGACCTTTTTTCAGCCACCTCTTTTGATTCTTTTTTGGGAGCAGCGAGTAGCGGGCTTTTTTTTATTGTTTTCTTTTTTCTGTGCCCTTGAGCTGTCTCCTTTGTTGTAAAAAAAAATTCCTTTTGTTTTTCTTCCAAATATTCCATTACACATATTTGCTATACGCTTATCCTATCTTTGGTTCCATTAAAAATCATCATTATCCTCTATACAAAGAGTTATGTCGTTTATATATTCCAGTCATCTTTTTTATTTTCCTTCTGTTTGTTGTCCTAAAATTCTCCTACAAATGCTTCTTATATGCTTCTTAAATGCTTCTTCTATTTTGTTCCATTAAAAATCATCATTATCCTCTATACAAAGACTTCAAACGTTTATATATTCCTCTGTAACATCTCTTTATTTCCTCTCTGCCGCTTATAAAGGTCTGCCTACCTACTGTTATCACCTGCTGTACAAAGGTTCCTACTATACTGTATAATATGATATCTTACACTACAAAGATCCGGGTTGGTTACTGCCTGTTCTGTCTACAAAGAGTTATCTATGGGCTAGGCTGTACAAAGGTCTTTATAGTTTACCTCTTACTAGGAAGAGATACGCATTGTTTCTTTTGTTTCTCCTTACTTCCTTTGTCTTTAGAATCTATATTTTACTAGGAAGAGATAGCGATTCTTTTGTTTATAGCTTACAGAGGCCTCGAGTTGTAGTTTTTTTCTAGCTTTTCTTCCTCTCGTATAAACAGCACACTTCGTTTCACATAAGACATATCGCTTCTCTTGTTTCTCTTTACTTTCAGAGGACTCGGTATTAGTTTTTCTACTCCTTGTATGTAAAAACTTCTTTCGGCTTCACTGTTCCTCGTAGCTCCGTGAGGCCTTGGTTTTCTTGTTTTTAGTCCTACTGTAGAGAGCTCACCTCGTTATGCTGTTTGTCTAGCCTCGTCAGCCCTTGGTGTTTGTATTTTAGTCCTGTTATAGAGAGCTCACTTCGTTATGCTGTTTGTCTAGCCTCGTCAGCCCTTGGTGTTTGTATTTTAGTCCTGTTATAGAGAGCTCATTTCGTTATGCTGTCCCTCGTAGCTTCGTGAGGCCTTGATTTTCTGCTTTTTAGTCCTGTTAGAGAGAGCTCATTTCGTTATGCTGTCCCTCGTAGCTTCGTGAGGCCTTGATTTTCTGTTTTTTAGTCCTGTTAGAGAGAGCTCATTTCGTTATGCTGTTCCTCGTAGCTTCGTGGGGCCTTGGCTTTCTGGTTTTTAGTTATGTTGTAGAGAGCTCACCTCGTTTTGGTGTTTGCCTAGCTTCGTGAGGCCTTAGTTTTAGGTTTTCATTCTCTTATAGAAACCTCACTTGCATTTCTTTCACTGTTCCTCGTATCTTATCTCTCCTGAGGCCTCGGGTTTAGGTTTCAGTCCTCTTGTGGAAACCTCGCCTAAATTTGTTTCATTGTTCTTCGTCCTTTATCTTTCCTCTTACAGAAACCTCCCTTCCACTTGTTTCACCGTTCCTCTTAGCTGTCTCACGTGCTTGTGGAGATTTCTTCGGTTAAGTTTTCCTGCAGCCTTAGGAGTGTCACCTCTATTCCTCGCCTTAATTTGTTTCATTGTTCTTCGTCCCTTATCTTTCTTCCCTTCCACTTGTTTCACCGTTCCTCTTAGCTCTGTCTCACGTGCTTGCAGAGGTCTCGTCGGTTTAGTTTCCCAGCAGCCTCAGGAGTGTCACCTCTATTCCTCCTGCCGTACATAGAACTGCTTGGCGGCGGCTATCTCATATCGAGCATCTCACACCTGTTGGCCTCACCTGACACTTAGCGCTGCAGGTAAATTGACAGGTAAATTGCCTCGTTGTGTTCTGCTAGAGAGTTTCGCTCGGGGTAGGCATCGCCCTCGTTTTCTATTTCTTTCTATCGCGTACAAATTGGCGCACACAATACTGATCCTATACCTTCCTTATCGCGTACAAATTGGCACACAAAATAGTGATCCTATACCTTCCTTATCGCGTACAAACTGGCACACAATACTGATCCTATACCTTCCTTATCGCGTACAAATTGGCACACAAAATACTGATCCTATACCTTCCTTACCGCGTACAAACTGGCACACAAAATACTGATCCTATACCTTCCTTATCGCGTACAAATTGGCACACAAAATACTGATCCTATACCTTCCTTACCGCGTACAAACTGGCACACAAAATACTGATCCTATACCTTCCTTATCGCGTACAAATTGGCACACAAAATACTGATCCTATACCTTCCTTATCGCGTACAAACTGGCACACAAAATACTGATCCTATACCTTCCTTACCGCGTACAAATTGGCACACAAAATACTGATCCTATACCTTCCTTACCGCGTACAAACTGGCACAAGTAATCCTCACCCTAGTTTTACACACATTCCTTACTGCGTACAAATTGGCACAGGGGCATAATCCTCCTCGGTCACTCTATACTTTTTGGTCTAATTCTTTCTTACTTGTCTAACTCCTTACACTTTTCTTAGTTTTGTTTTACTCTTTACCCTTTCTTATTTTTCCTTATTTCTTATTCTTTACTCCTCCTTTCTCATTCTCTCATAACTTCTCACTCTTTAATCTTTTCCCCACTCCATCACATTTATTCTACTTTTGTTTTACTCTTTACCCTTTCTTATTTTTCCTTATTTCTTATTCTTTACTCCTCCTGTCTCATTCTTTCATAATTTTTCACTCTTTGCTCTTTTCCCCACTCCATCACATCCCTAGCAGCGACCAGGCCTAACAGGACCAGCTAGCTACGTAGGCACACACCCACACCCTAGCTCCCTCACGTCACTCTTCATTAACACCGCTAACGGCCACGCACTGTCTTATTCCCTCGCGGCAAAACCTCGGAGAGACGGACCATCGCCAGGAAGAGAGGGCGGGGCAGAGACCAACATGGGCAAGGCTATCGGCAAGGCTTATGCTTACTAGATTATTGGATGAGCTTACGGAGTCTCATTTAGTGTCATGGGGATCGTTGGAGGCGTAGGATTGGGGTTTTTCTTTCTTTCTTTTTTTCTCTTTCTTCCCGCTAACACATCGACAAGGCTCTCGGAATGGTTTATATTTACTGTTTTACTTTTACAGGACTCTTGCGTGAGCTTACGGTGTCCCTTTTACTGTATGAGAGGCGTGGGAGGCTTAGGGTTGGGTTTTATCTTTCTTTCTATATTTCTTTCTGCTCTTTCTTCCCTGTAACACATGGGCAAGGCTCTGTACAAGGCCTATGTTTAGCGTCTTGGATGAGCTTATGGAGTCCCTTTTACTGTATGAGAGGCGTGGGAGGCTTAGGGTTGGGTGTTATCTTTTATCCCGAGCTGCTTCGTCTTCATCACTTTGAGCCTCGAGACCCCAAAACGATTAATGGCACCAAGACATCTGACTAACATAAACATAAACGCTTTAATACTATGAATCACTGGTGTCCCGGCGCACGCACACACACACGCACGCACGGTGATGCTGCTGCCTTGTTGCTGCGTCCGTGTGGCACCCCGGCAGACAGGGAGAGAGAGAGGGAGAGGGAAGGAAGGGGAGAGAAATAAGTCCAGGTGAGGTCGGCGCAGGCTCCCAAAGTACAGTCCCGTGTCGAGGCAGGCAGGATCATAATGCCAGTTAGCGGCGAGGGAGGAGCCGAGGCAGGAAACTGACTCCCTTCCTCTCCTTAAGGGCGTGGGAGGGGCGGGGGGTCAGTGCCAGGCGGGAGACGTGGTGGGGTCAGCCGGGGAGGGTGAGCGGGGGACTGGCAGCGTGTCTGGTGTGATACCGGTGGCCGTGTCCCTCTGCAGCAGGAGGTAGAGGCGGTTGTTGAGGCCGCGGTGGGTGTCCGTCACCACGCCCACGGTCCCCTCGGAATCCGTAAGCGTCCCCTCGTCCTCCTCGCTGCTGCCGCCCACCGCCATCACCACGTCCTCGTCCGCTCCCTCACGCCAGTACGAGGACGCCTCCCACATGGGCCTGGTTTTGCTACGCCCTCGGGCAAGGAGAAACCCACACACCAGCAAGGCCACGCCCACTGAAGAGGCCACAACGCCCGCGCCCACCACCGCCCAGTCGTTGACGTGGCCGCGGCTGAGACGACCGAGAGGCAGCGGCTGGCCGGGACTCAGGCCGTGGTTGCCAGCGCCGCGGAACACCCAGAGGTCCTTGGTGTGCTCCAGGATGTTGGAGGGCCGCGCGGAGGATCTTGATGCGTGGCGCTTCTTCTCTGTGACTTTATTACGATTTATTCTGCGTGGCTTGTGTGCCTTGAGCGTCGCCTTCTCCCGGACCGTCTCACCGTGCAGTGCCACCCCCAGGCGAGGCTTTGCGCTCCTCCGTGGGGCCGCTGGGGGGTGCACGGTGGCATGGTGGTCAAAGGGCGGCATGCGGTTGTGTATGATCCAGTATGGCAGCGTGGTGGGCGTGGGGGCGTTCGTGGGAGTCGTTGTAGGCGTGGGTTGGCGTGGATAAGGCGTGGGTGCCCTTTGGGAGGATGCCACAGCCGTCGGGGTGGTGCTGTGTCCCTCTGGTGTTGTCTGTGGGTGGATGTCTGTCGTGGCCGCTGTCTCCACGTCCACGTAACTCACTGAAGCGTTGACTGGCGGGGGTTCGTGACGTGGGGCGCTGGTCAGGGTTGCATCATTCTCATCATCCATTATAGAATTACTCTCTTCCGTCATCCTCATCGTAGCGTTACTCTCCTCACTGCTGTTGTGTGTGTCCGTGATGATGTCCAGAGTCGCAGAGATGCTAGTGGTAGTGGTGGTGGTAGTGGTGGTTGTCGTAGTGGGGATCGTGGTGGTAAGGAGGTGGGAGGCGATGGTAGTTGTGATCGGGAAGTCGCTGTCCTCAAGAAGCATGACTGGTTTGTAGCCGAGAGTGGTGGGAACGGCGCACCTGAGGAGAGAGAGAGAGAGAGAGAGAGAGAGAGAGGTGTAGAAAAGTTAGTGAAATAGGGAACTGATTGTCCGTAGAGTAACATATGTGGCAAAATAAAACCAGATCACCTAATGGAAATGAAAGATATGTAAAGAAAGGTTAATTTAGTGAAAAGAAAGACAGGTAGAAAGCTATATTAGTGAGAACTGGAACCGACTATTCGTAGAGTAAATAAAATAGGCAAAATACAACCTGCGCAGAAGATATAGAAGATAGATATAGGAAAAAGGTTAGATTAGTTGAAAATGGAACTGATTATTAGAAGAAAATAATATAAAAGAAAGATACAGAAAATAAGGTAAGATTAATGAGAAGTCTAACCGAATATCCAAAGTAACATAAATGGCAAAATACAACCTGTGCATTTAGATGTAAAAAAAAAAAAGTAGAGGTAGAAGAGATAGAAAAGAGATAGAAAAAGTTAAGCTTCTGAAAAGTAGAACCCGTAGAGTAAGCAGAATCGTCAAAATACAACCTGCGCATCAAAAGGAAAAGAAATGATGAAAAGGTTGGATTAGTGAAACGTGGAACCGAGAATCCGTAGAGTAACACAATAAGCAATATGCATCCTGCTCAGAAGATACAGAGGGAAGCTATGCAAGAAAGGTTAAAGTAGTGAAAAAACAGAACCGATTTAACTTAGAGTGACACAAATGGCAAAATAAAACCTGATCATCTAAAGGAAAAGAAAGATGTATATAAAAAAGTTAAGTTAGTGAAAAGAAAGATAGGTAGAAAGATGCATTAGTGAAAAGTGAAACCGATTATCCGTAAAGTAACAGAATCGCCAAAATACAAACTGCGCAGAAGATATAAAATATCCATACAGAAATAAAAGGAAAAAGTAGTGAACAGTGAAATCAATTATACAAAGAATAACACAATTGGTAAACTAAAAGTAAACTAAAACGTGGGGACCAAAGGGAAAAGAATGACATAGAGAAGAAAGGTCAGATTAGTGAAAGATAGAACCGGTTATTACGTAGTAGAAAGAGAAAGGGACGAATTCGTTACGCAAAGAGATAGTAACGAAATAGCAACAAAACGACAACAAAAAACTGCGCATCTGAAGAAAAAAAGTAATAGTGGGAGAGAAGAAAACAAGGTAAATATGAGTAAAAAAATCGAAGAGGCTTTTAGTAGAGCGAAAAAAAATGGAAATAATTAGGAATAAAACAACTGCGCATCTGAAAAAAAAGTGATAGTGGGACTGAAGAAAAAAAGGTAAATATGAGTAAAAAATCGAAGAGGCTTTTAGTGAAATGAAAATATAGAATTGATAACCTATTGATCGAGTAACAAAATAGGAACAGAACAACAACCAAAATTACGCATCTGAAGAGAAAAAGAGATAGAAGGATAGAAAAAAAAGATAGAGTAGTAAAAAATAGAAGAGGCTTTTAGTAGAATGAAAAAAATTGGAAATAATTATCCGACGGTCGAGTAACAAAATAGGAACAAAATAACAACTGCGCATCTGAAGGAAAAAAAGTGATAGTGGGCTAGAAGAAAAAAAGATAAATATGAATAAAAGATCGAAGAGGCTTTTAGTAGGATGAAAAAAAGGAAATAATTAGGAATAAAACAACACCTACGCATCTGATGAAAAAAGTGAGAGAGGGATAGAAGAAAAAAAGATATATATGAGTAAAAAAACGAAGAGGCTTTTTAGTGGAATGAAAAAAAATGGATGTAATTAGCCGTGGATCGAATAACAAAATAAACGAAACAACAAAAAATACGAGACTGGAAGGGAAAAGAGATAGAGGGATGTAAAAAAAAGATAAATTAGTAAAACATAGAAGAGGCTTTTAGTAGAATGAAGAAATGGAAATAATTATCCTTTGATCAAGAATAAAAACAACACAAAAACTACGCATTTGAAGGGAAACACAGATAGAGAAATAGAAAAAAGGAAATTAGAGTGAAAAGTAGAAAAGCTTAACAGTATAATGAAAAAAATGGAACTCGCAAAAAACACCAAAAACTGAAATGAAAAAAACGATGGAGTAATAGAATAAAAAAATAAATAAATTAGAGTGAAATATAGAACAGTTTATCAGCAGAAAGAGGAAGCAAAAAAAATGAAAAAAGATAGAGAAAGGAAAAATGGTGAAAATAATAAAAGACAAAACCGATTATACTTAGAGAGAAGGAAGACTGGCGAGAGTGGATAAAGTGCAGTTACGGATTATAAGAGAACACTTACGGACATATAATAAATGGAAAGGAGAGAGAGAGTGGACGAAATAGAGAGAAATGAAAACACTGAATAAACAAGACTTACACAAAGTAAGAGAATTGAAGTCTAGAGAACAATGAACAGTTGGAAGATGAAGGAAAGGAAGGAAAGAGAAAGAAAAACAAGACTAAAATCTGTCAAGAGAATACAGGAAGATAAGGAAAGAGAGGAAGGAGGAAGAGAAGAGGAAGGGAGATGAAAGAGAGATGGAGAAAGGGAAGGGAGGAAAGGAAGGAAGGAGGGAGAGAAGAGGAAGGAAAAGAAGGAAGGAGAGAGGGAGGGAAAGGCCGAGGAGGGACGGGAAGGGCAGGTGTAGGAAGGGAGTATGGGATTAGAAGATGGGAAGATGGTGTGAAAGAAAATGGGAGGATGATGTGAAAGAAGATGGGAAGATAATGGGAAAGAAAATGGGGAGATGGTATGAAAGAAAATGGGAGGATGATGTGAAAGAAAATGGGAAGATGATGTGAAAGAAAATGGGAAGATGATGTGAAAGAAGATGGGAAGATGGTGTGAAAGAAGATGGGAAGATGGTGTGAAAGAAAATGGGAAGATGATGGAAAAGAAAATGGGAAGATGTGAAAGAAAATGGGAAGATGATGTGAAAGAAAATGGGAGGATGATGTAAAAGAAAATGGGAAGATGGTGTGAAAGAAAATGGGAAGATGATAGAAAAGAAAATGGGGAGATGGTGTGAAAGAAAATGGGAAGATGGTGTGAAAGAAAATGGGAAGATGATGGGAAAGAAAATGGGAAGATGGTGTGAAAGAAAATGGGAAGATGTGAAAGAAAATGGGAAGATGTGAAAGAAAATGGGGAGATGGTGTGAAAGAAAATGGGAAGATGGTGTGAAAGAAAATGGGAAGATGTGAAAGAAAATGGGGAGATGGTGTGAAAGAAAATGGGAAGATGTGAAAGAAAATGGGGAGATGGTGTGAAAGAAAATGGGAAGATGGTGTGAAAGAAAATGGGAAGATGGTGTGAAAGAAAATGGGAAGATGATGTGAAAGAAAATGGGAGGATGATATGAAAGAAGATGGGAAGATGATGGGAAAGAAAATGGGGAGATGGTGTGAAAGAAAATGGGAAGATGATGGGAAAGAAAATGGGAAGATGATGGGAAAGAAAATGGGAAGATGGTGTGAAAGAAAATGGGAAGATGATGGGAAAGAAAATGGGAAGATGATGGGAAAGAAAATGGGAAGATGATGGGAAAGAAAATGGGAAGATGATGGGAAAGAAAATGGGAAGATGATGGGAAAGAAAATGGGAAGATGATGGGAAAGAAAATGGGAAGATGATGGGAAAGAAAATGGGAAGATGATGTGAAAGAAAATGGGAAGATGATGTGAAAGAAAATGGGAAGATGATGTGAAAGAAAATGGGAAGATGATGGGAAAGAAAATGGGAAGATGATATGAAAGAAAATGGGAAGATGATGTTAAAGAATATGGGAAGATGATGTGAAAGAATATGGGAAGATGATGGAAAAGAAAATGGGAAGATGTGAAAGAAAATGGGAAGATGTAAAAGAAAATGGGAAGATTATGGAAAAGAAGATGGGAAGATGTGAAAGAAAATGGGAAGATGTAAAAGAAAATGGGAAGATGATGTGAAAAAAGATGGGAAGATGTGAAAGAAAATGGGAAGTTGTAAAAGAAAATGGGAAGATGATGGAAAAGAAGATGGGAAGATGATGAGAAAGAAGATGGGAAGATGATGTGAAAGAAAATGGGAAGATGATGGGAAAGAAAATGGGAAGATGATGGGAAAGAAAATGGGAAGATGATGGGAAAGAAAATGGGAAGATGATGTGAAAGAAAATGGGAAGATGATGTAGGAGGAGATAGAAAGATGGTAGGCAGGTAAAGGAAGGAAGGAAGGGCGAAGGAAGGGAGGAAGGTGAAGATGGAAGGAAGGGAGAGGTAGAGGAGAATTAAGAGAGGAAGGGAGGAAAGTGAAGGAAGGGAGGAAAGGGAGAGAGAGCAGAGGTACAGTTAAGTGAGAGAGGTAAGGAGGAAGGTGAAGGAAGGGAGAAATAATGAAAGGTAAAAGAGGGAGAAAGGGAGGACAGTTAAAGAAAGGAAGGAAGGAAATAGAGGAAGTTGTAGTAAAGGAGGGAAGGAGGAGGAAGGTAAAGTAAGTGAGAGTGGAGAGAGGGAGGAAGGTGAGGAAGGGAGAGAGAGAGAGAGGTAAGAGAGGAAGGGAAGGAGAGATGAAGGGGAGTGGTAAAGAAAGGTGAATAAAGGGAGGGGAGAGGTAAAGAAAGGACGAAAGTGAGAGGGAAGGGTGAGGCAGTGAGGGAGGGAGGAGGGAGGTAATGGAGGATGGATAAGGAAAGGAGGGAAGGAGGAGAGAGATTAAGTAAGTGAGGGAGGGAGAGAGGAAGGAAGGTGAAGGAAGGGAAGGGAGATGGAGAGAAGAGGTGAAGGAGATAGAGCAAATGAAGAGGTTAATGAAGAGGAGAGGAACAGAGGAGAGGTAAGAAAGGAGTGAGGGAGGAGGTAGAACAGGTATAGGACAGGAAAGAGGAAATGGAGGAAGGCTAAGGAAAGGAGGAAGGAAGAAAGAGATCAAATAAGTGAGGGAGGAGAGAGGAAGGAAGGTGAAGGAAGGGAAGGGAGATGGAGAGAAGAGGTAAGGGAGAGAGAGCAAAGGATGAGGTAAATGAAATGAAAGGAGAGGAGGGGACAGGTAAGTGGAGAGAAACAGAGGAGAGGTAAGCGAATGAGGGACGGAGAGAGGAAGGTGAATGAAGGGAAGGAAGATGGAGAGAAGAGGTGAAGGAGAGATAGCAAATGAAGAGGAGAGGGTTGGACAAGTAAGGGGAGAGGAACAGAAGAGAGGTAAGAGAGGAAGGGAGGGAGGTCGGGCAGGTAATGGTATGAGCTGCTCACCTGATGATGTGTAACCTGTAAAAGTGGACGGGCGAGTGTGTCATCCAGTTCTTCGTCCACAACACCCGCTCCGGCACGTCACACCGCCACGCGTTGCCGCTCAACAGCCACACACACACACACACACACACACACACACACACACACACACACACACACACACACACACAGACACAGACACAGACACAGACATACAAAAACACACGAAGGAAGGAAAGGAAAAAAAAAGCATTAGAATCATTGAACGAAATTTTTCACACATACACTTAAATACACACACACACACACACACACACACACACACACACACACACACACACACACACACACACACACACACACACACACACACACACACACACACACACACACACACACACACACACACACACACACACACACACACACACACACACACACACACACACACAAGGCGAACGTTAAGGCTTGAGGAAGTTGATTTGGCAATTTCTGCGCCCTGCTTTAATCTTAGAGTGAAGGGAAGAGCATGTTTTCGTATAGTGTGTTACAAGGCAGTATGTCTTCCCTCAATTTCGCCCCTTGGTCGCCGCACAAGCTTCCTGCAGATGGAGCTTTTAATCCCGCCTTCCTCGAGCCTGCAGCGGACGATCTGGGAACGTCCTGACGCGTTGCAAACGTATCAACTCTTTTCAGACCTCAATAGTTTCGCGGTTGCGTCTGCATCGGTCCGATCTGGATCATCCTGCACGACGGAGTGACAAGAGACCTGAGGATCGTGACTTCGCTGCACGTGCTGCCTAGGAAATCGTTTGGCGATAGGGAGCTGTACAAAGGCTAAGGGTGATGGCTGGTCTCTTCCAGCCCGACGAGTTTCATTTGTTTGACACGCTCAGGAAATTTTCAGCCATTACTTTTTTGTAGCTTTAAGTCAGCTGACGTCTTGAGTTTACCAAACAGCATTACTCCGAGTGGCTAATCTAAGCACACGGAGTGATAATGCACCGGACTGCTCCTGCAGTTAATTTTTCTTAAAGGATCAACAAAGGACTGGTTAAGGCGTGACAGAAACAGGCACAGACTGTCTTGGAGGGAAGATAACGAGCAAGTTCTTTGGAGGACAAAAGACGACACCAGGAAGACAATCGATGAAGTGTACCTGCTCTTATGGCGGCGCACGCGGTTCAAGGCGGAGGCTCTGCGGCGCCTCGGGAGGCTGGATCGACCTCGGCTGCCTAAGTCCCAATAAAAGTTCGTCCCAGACGACCTGAAGGCAGTTGGGAGGGTCAGCCTGCACATGCGCTGGCCTGCACACTCAAGCTTGTGCCTGTCTTCTATCCGGCGTGGTCCACCGCAGAGTCCTGCAGGTCACAAGGCTTCACAGAAAAGCTTGCCGAGGCAAGGTTTAGGGCCTGTTTTCATCATTCCTTATCATATGAAGGTCCATAAAAAGAGTTTTCAATCAAAGCAATTTCCATCCGTTACTTTTTATGGCTATTTCATCTATTAATCCTGATGCATTCCTTGAAGGATATTACTTCACTAACAACCTCCCTTTCTAGTAGGGGGTGCGCACCATGTATGCCTTTGATATGCATGGACTGCTGCCCATCTGTGAGTAAGGAGACCCTCAGACCTCCACCACACAGCCATTTGTCTTAGCGTGCACAATGAGATTCAGAGTCAGCATCGTCATCCATAACCTCCTTTTTACCGGGCGTGTAAATGCCAACAAAAACCAACTACATTTAATTTTCACGCGGGCAACAGGGGCAGTGGTGTCCCACGGGAGGGGGTGCAGAGCTACACCGGCAAGCTGCTCGGCTTATGAGGAGACGAGGAGCGATGCAGAGCGGCTGTTCTGAATGACAATGGCATGCCAGAGTAAACGACGCCAATAACAGCACCTGCCCGCGGCGATAACGGGGCTCACAGTCTGCGCCACACACGGCGGCGGTGATGAAGAGGGAAATGTAGACTATGAAACAACGCGCAGACAGAGTGAGTGCAGGAAGAATGGCAACACGTGTGAGGGGAGGACGCGTCAGAGGGGATGTGGGGGCGGCTGAAATATAGGCGGGTGTGACAGGTAAGTGTGAAAAGCCTTGCAGTGATAGTTACAGAGGAGAGGAAGGGCAGGTAGGAGTGATTCCTGATGTTATCAAGGGCGTGGAGCCTTTCAAGGCGTGGGCGGAAAAATATTCCATTGTGCAAAACACGCCTGCTGCCAGCAGTGTGTGTGGTGGAGGGCGATGGACACAAGGCATATACAAAGGAAAGGGAGATTCAGCGAGGAACGATGAGAAGCAGCGTGAGATTTTCAATATGCATATCCAGCGCCGGGTATGGATAAGGCGCGAGGCAGTGATGAAATGAGCAGCGACTAGGAGGATTGAAAGAAAAGGAAAAAAAAAGGGAAAACGACAAGGGAGGCAAACAGACAATAGCCAAACGGTACATATGGTTGAGAATAAAAACACAGAAAAACATATAGGACTGAAACAACGTCCGAGGATCTGGCAGTGACGAATCCGTATACACGATTCGAAGGATTTTTCTTCCTCTCACCCTAAAGCGCCGGTAGGCGGTAGCTGGCGGTAGGCTGGCTGTTCCAGCCTGTTGTGGCAGCAGGTAAATGTTTTGATAGTGGCGCCATATTGTTTGGCTCATGCTGCCCCCTACAGCCTCCATCTTTTGATCCTCTGTAGAGAGCACCTATTTAGATCCGTGTTGATAGGTGGTCTTCTAGGACAGCATGTGGGTAGTCTTGCCATTTAACAATGACCTGAAGTTTCTCCCAATGTAGTGGGTGGATGGAACTTGAACTCCAGTCTTCCAGAGGACTCAACGTCACATACTGACCACTCAGCCTCCGCCTCCCAAACGGGAGAAACGACCAGACAACGAAGACATAAAGTTACCAAATGTTTTTATAAATATAAAACGAAACATATTAGCACAGAAACCGCAATTTAAAAATGCCTTTGAGTGAATTGCAAAACGAAAGAAAAATAAGGAAAGCAACCTAGGCAAAGAGACACAAAAGGCGCTAAAGGTTAAAAAAAACAAAACAGAGAAACCAATGATTGAGAAACCCATAAACAAAACAAACAAACAAAACACGCGAACACAAAGGAAACCTGATGGTAAGGATGCGCGAGGCGGCACACAGGAGGGAACCAAGGCACATGATAGAGAGAGAGAAGAAATTAATTGTGGAGAGGGTAAGGAGGTGGTGTTGTGTATGTGTGTGACAAGGGAGAGAGAGGATCCTGGAATGATGGTGGACGGTGGTGGTGGTGGTAGGTGGCAGGTGGATGGTAACCTGAGGGTGTTACGCAGTGGTGATTGGTGGTGGTGGCAGTGGTGGTGGTGGCTGGTGGTGGTGGTGGAAGATTGGACAGGAGGGTGAAAGAACGATGGTGGTAAGGAAATAAATACGAGGGAACCAAAAGGGAAGAGAGAGAGAGAGAGAGAGAGAGAGAGAGAGAGAGAGAGAGAGAGAGAGAGAGAGAGAGAGAGAGAGAGAGAGAGAGAGAGAGAGAGAGAGAGAGAGAGAGAGAGAGAGAGAGAGAGAGAATGCTTCCTTTCACTCATCTACATCCATCATTCACCCTGTCAAACACACACACACACACACACACACACACACACACACACAATGGTCATTGTCATTGGTCATTGTCACAACAGCCACCCTCTCCCAGCACGTCGGTCTGTGCAGGGAGGAGGAGGAGGAGGAGGAGGGGAAGAGGGGAAGGAAGGAAGCAACAAACATGACATAAAAGATAAATGAAGATCAGAAGGTTTTGGCATCTATACTTTATTTCAGCCTCTGCATCTCCTCATCTTTACTCTTATATTCTCACTCCTCCTCATTTTCTTTCTCCTACTCCTCCATTCGCTGCTCTTTCTCCTTTTCATTCGGCACTTTCTCCTCCTCCTCCCTCCCTGCTCTTTCTCCTTATAATCCTCTTCCTCATCTCTCTCCTCCTCCTTTCTCTTCCCTCATTCTCCTTATCCTCATCTCCCCCTTAATTTTTTCTTCCTATTCTTTCTCCATCATTTTCTCGTATATTTTCTATTCTTATTCTTTTCTCTCCTCGCTATTTTACTTTCATTTTCATCATCTGCTTTTTTCTCCAATTTTTTCTCCTCCTCTTAATCTTTCTCCTTTCTACTTTTAAGTCTCCATTTTCTCCTCCTCCCTCCCTGGTTCCTCATCTCTCTTCTTTTTTCTTTTGCTTTTCTCCTCCTCCTTCTGCCTCTTCCTCATCTGCATTCTTCATATTTTTCTTCCTTCTTTCTTCTCCTCCTCCTCATCTCTCTCCTCTTTTTTCTTCTCCGCTTTTTCTTCCTCATGCGGCTTTTCCTCCTCCTCCTCCTCCTCCTCCTCCTCCTCCTCCTCCTCTTCCTCCTCCTCCAGGTCCTTCGCCTCTTCTCTGGAAAGTTTCCCTCCAACTTGAAGAGCATCAATTACCTATCCTCTCCTCTCTCTCCAGTCCTATTCCCATTCCTCCATCTCTCTCTCTGTTTAAGTCCTCCTCCTCCTTCTCTCTTACTCTTCTATACGCTTCTTCAGCCTCCTCTTCAGTTGCCACTGGCTTTCTTTCTGCATTTTTTTTATATTTAATTTCATCTATTTATTCTTTATCGCCCTTTTTATGCATACTTTCTTTCTATTTTCCTTCCTTACCTATTCACATTACAAAAAGTCAAATAGAAGCTGAATAATTAAAGCATGCTGTCTCGTTACAAGCCAATATTTTTTTTCTGTTGCCTACTATTCCTTGCTTCCTCTCCTTGTTTCCTTCTCCTCCTCCCCCTCCTCCGCCTCCTTCTCCTCCTCTCCCTCTTTTTTTTCCTCCTCCTCCTCCTCCTCCTTACCCTGCTTTCCTCCCCCCTCCACTTGAGTCCATTAAAATAGAAGGTCTGAGGAAAAAGCACTAATACATTTGAAACAGTCGAGATGTTCTGAGATAAGCCGGTTTTGTCCTTCATTAATTCAGAAGATTCGTGTAACTTCACTCAGCTTTGTGTGTGTGTTCATTCAGGGGCATAATGGCGCATCTCAAGAGGAGGTTTTTAGTTTTTTCTCAGTTTTCTCTCGCTTTTATTCTCTTCTCTCCATTTCTCTCTCGTGTAGGTGTGTTCATATATATATTTTTCTTATTCAGTTTGAGTGGTAGCGTGTGAGGGAGGGTAAGGTAAGGTAAGGAAGGATGGAGAAAAGAAGGGAGGTGTATTGCAGGAAAGGATGGATGGAGAGAGCAAGAGGATGGAAAGGAGAATGACGTATAGGTTTAGGAAAGGTGAGAGGAGAGGAGGAAGGTGAAATAATGTACAGAAAGGTGAGGAATGGTGGTGGTGTAGAGGTAGTACTGGAGTTGTTGTTGTTGTTGTTGTTGTTGTTGTTGTTGTTGTTGTTGCTGTTGATGTTGTTACTGTTGTTGGGTACTACTACATGATACTGTTCTTTGTTGTATACGCCTTGTGTGAAGTTATATCTCTCACATTATTGACACACACACACACACTGAGGTTCTGGAGTGCTTTTCCAGACGAGCACCTTTCGGACGACAAGTGTGTGTGTGTGTGTGTGTGTGTGTGTGTGTGTGTGTGTGTGTAATTCACTACGGCCTGATCACGAGATGGACTTGCTTTGCTAGTAGGTACTCTCCTGACGTGAGCAAGTGCTCATTATCGTCGATCTCTGGGTACTGCCAGACCTCACATACACCCCATCCCCCTTGTTCCAGGGGAGACAGTAACTACTACTAGTCAACGGAAAGAATCCGGCCTGAGCGGGGCTCGAATCGCCGCCTGTTTGGCCGTGAAGCCTTGCAGCGCGGCTCTCTAACCGACTGAGCTACTGGAGCGGGGTGTATGTGTGTGTGTGTGTGTGTTCTCTCTCTGTCGCCCTGCATGAGAGAGAGAGAGAGAGAGAGAGAGAGAGAGAGAGAGAGAGAGAGAGAGAGAGAGAGAGAGAGAGAGAGAGAGAGAGAGAGAGAGAGAGAGAAGGCGGGAGGGGTCATATCTGCTCACCCCCATGACCTCTGCTGACCTAATCAAGCTCGGGGTCACGCGGGGATCACTCGGCGCCCGTAAACTCGCCCAGACCAACACGGAACGTCGGACTGTAAAAATAATTCGGCAATAAGTCTACATTAGCGGCTGACGTGAAGGACCAATTTGTCACAATGAAAGAAAAGGAAGGAGACGCAGATAAGGACCGACAAAAAAAAAAAAAAGATTGAAGAAGCTCCCTCCAATTTGCTCATTAGATGATTGAACGAAAATTAAACCCCAAACTTATTTATATTTGAACTTAAAACGGTCTGAAAAAAAAAAGAGATAAAGGCAGAGACAAAAAAAAGAAAAATAATAAAGAAAGGCTCCCTCCAATTTGCCCATTAGATGATTGAACGTAAATTAAACCACAAACTTATTAATATTCGAACTTAAAACGGCCTGAAAGAAAAAAGAGATAAAGGCAGAGACAAAAGAAGAAAAATAATAAAGAAAGCCTCCCTCCAATTAGCCCATTAGATGACTGACCAAAAACTAACCCCCGTATTTTTTTATTTCAATTTAAAATGGGAAGGTTGCTATTTATATTTTTCTTCATGTCGGTTTTTATCACTTCGTTTATCTTTCCTTTTTTACAGCAAAGGAGTCAGTTCAAGGGCATAAAAAAAAGAAACAATAATGAAAAAAAAAAAGCCCACTACTCACTGCTCCCAAAAAGAGTTAGAGGAATGGCCGAAAGATAAGTCAGTTTCTCTTCTCACATTCTAAATTATCATCTTATCGTATCCCTTAAATCGTATACCTTTCCTTTTCTCTTGTTAACTCTTTATTAGTTATTTTTTTCTCATTACTTAGCGTCTTTATCTTTCAATTATTTTTTCGTACGCAAAGAACATTCAAGTAACCTCTCTGCGTATTACTTTACTTCTTTATCACTTAGGCTGCTCACACAAGACGAGGCTCACACAATTATTCACGGCGTAATGGGAGAATTATGAGCGTGGCATTAAAGCCTTTGTACGGAAATTATGGGGAACGGGAAAGAAACAGGATATGGAAAATGAGGACGAGGAGGAGGAGAGGGGGAGTGCAAGGGACGGACGAGAAGGATACGGAAACGAAGGAAGGAAGAAGGAAGTGAGAAGCAGTAGGTGAGAATTATACGGAAAAAGGAGCATGAGAGGAAGCAGGAGGAAAAGGGAATATGGTAAAAAAAGGAGGAGAAGCAGAAGAGGATATGTAAAAAGAGGAGGAGAGGGTGCAGGAGGCGAAGAGGACATAGAGGAAAGAGAAAAAGAAAGGAGAAAAGATAATGGAAAAAGAGGAGGAGAGGGTGCAGGAGGCGAAATGGATATAGAGGAAAGAGAAAAAGAAAGGAGAAAAGATGAGCTGAGGAGAGAGAATGATACGCAGTGGAGGCATAGAGGGGGAGAAGGGGAGGGGGGGGCAGGAGGTGAAAAAAGCATAAAAAAAAGGTAAAAAAAAAAAAGACAAGGTAGGAAGAGAAAATGCTAGGCAGAGGAGAGTTAAACGAGATGAGGGGACGGATTGAGAATAGTTTTGAGAGAGAAAAGGACGAGAAGAACAGAGGAAGGAAAGGGAAAGGTTAAAGGGGACGAAAGGGTACAGGGAAGAGGGAAAGGAGAGGAGGAGGGAAGGCCGGGAGGAGGAGAAGGAAAGGAGGGAGAGGGTAGCGAGGAAAGGGTGCGAGAGGGTACAGGGAAGGAGAGAGAGAGGAGAGGAGAGGCGAAAGGAAGGAAGGACGGGAGGAGGAGGAGGGAAGGATGGAGAGGAGAAGATGGGGATGAGGGGGGAAGGGGGGAAGGGGGTAAAGTCTGGTCCTAGTCCGGTTTTGAAGGGCGGGTCTGATGGGCGCTTATGGGAGGTTAATTAGAGCGTCATAATAATAAAAATAAGAGAGAGACATGGAGAGAGAGGAGGAATAAATGCTGGGAATGGGAGAAACGAAAAAAATGAAAGAAAAGAGAAAAAAAGAATGTCGTAAAAATACCAAACGAGAATAATAATGAACGAAGGAATGAAAAGAATGGAAAAAGAAAAGAATACACGATTAGAAATAATGATAAATGAATGAAGAAATGTGAAAGAAAATAAATAAAAAAGATAAAGGAAAAGGAATAATAAGCCGTAATAAAAAAAGAAGAAAAATGGATGAGGAAATAAAAGAAAAAGAAAAGTACACAAAAAAAAATGCAGAAATAAATACAAATAAATGCAGGAAAAAGACACAGACAAGACTACAAAGACAGACAGACACAAACAGAAAGTAACAGACAGAGACATAAATAACACGAACAGACGATAAATAGACAATCATACAAACAGACTAAGACGAATACAGACAAATAAGGAGATAGATAGATAGAGAGAGAGAGAGAGAGAGAGAGAGAGAGAGAGAGAGAGAGAGAGAGAGAGAGAAAGCAGCCTCCTTACCAAGTGTGGAGAATCTAGGAGAGAGGAAAGGAAAGGTAATGGTTTCTTGAGTGGCAACTCTCTCTCTCTCTCTCTCTCTCTCTTTTCTCTCTCTCCCTCTTCTCTTCAATCGTTCCTCCTTCTCTCTCCATTCCTTCCTTACTTCCTTTTCCCTTCCCCTCTCTCTCTCTCTTTCCTTTCCTTCCTCTCTCCCTCTCTCTCTCTCCCTCCTCTTCGGATCTCATATATCTCGTTTTTTTACAATAGGTTTTTCTCCCTTTCGTCTTTCCAAACACTCCATTTCTTCCTCCAGTAACTTCATTCTCCTCCTCTTCAACTCGTCCTCTCGCTCTCCCTCTTTCTCTCTTTCGCATCTCGTCTTTCCTCCTCCTCCTCCTCTTGCTCCTTTGCTGCAACCTCTTCCTCCAACTCTTCCTTCTCCTCCTACTTCTTAACTCTCCTTTGCCTTCTTCCTCCTCCTCCTCCTCTCCCTCCGCCTCTTCAACTCCATCCTATTGTTCCTGGTTGTCCTATTCTTATCTAACGAAATTGCATATCTTCTACGCTTTCCTACTTAACCTCCAACCCCCCCCCCCTTTGCAGCCTCCTCTCCCTCCCTTTCCTTCTCTCCCTCCGTCAGACACCCTCCTCCATCTCCTCCCTTACCTCCCTACTCATTCCTCCCATCTGACACCCCCTTGCAGCACCTCTCCTCCTCTTTCCTTACCTCCCCGCTCTTTCCCTTCCTTCCTCTCCCCCTCCGTCAGGCAGGTGGTCATCTTAATTAATGAGCAATAAAGCACCTGGCCAAGACGCAGGTGAGCGGGGCAGCTATGATGAACCTGCCTGATCCATCATCCACCTCTCTTATCCCGTTCCTTCTCCTCCTCCTCCTCTTCTTCTTTCACCTTCTCCTCCTCCTCCTGGTGCTGGATATCCTTCTCACGCAACTTCCCCCTCCTCGTCCTCCTCCATTCCTTTCCTTCGTACCCAGAGAAAGGCTGCAATTTTCCTCTCGTTTTCATTGTCCTTTGCGTCCTTTTTTTTTTTTTTTTACCTTGTTCCTGACCTGTTACCTGCCTGCCTGCCCTCTGCACTCCCTTCCTTACTGCCTAAAGGACTGGTTGGGTCTCTTGGGTTCAACATAAGGACATTCGAAGCCACTATATAAGATTGAAGTATCTCCTCGGCGACACAGAATCTATATGATTTGTTCTGTGAATGAATGAATGAATGGAAAATAAAGATAGTTTGGATAAAGAGAAGAAAGTGCGCCAGGTTTAATTGTTTTTTTTTCTATTTATTCGTACATTTTTTTTTCCTTTCAACCTACAACTTGACTGTTTACTTTTTTTTTTTTAACTATGCAGCCCTAAGAGCACATCAGAGAGCTTTCATTTTTTCCATCTCTCCCACCTCCTGCTCCTTCTCCTCCTCCAACTTCTTCTATTCTTTCTCCTCCTCCTCCTCCTGCTCCTTCTCCTCCTCCAACTTTTTCTATTCTTTCTCCTCCTCCTCCTCCTCCTACTACTACTACTACTACTACTACTACTACTACTACTACTACTACTACTACTACTACTCCTACTCCTCCTACTCCTCCTCTGAATTTCTTGTCCATAAAGTTGAATTAACACATCCAGAAATTACTGAGTGTCATTGTAAATTACTGCTGAATTTTAATGAAACACTAATAACTAAGGAAACACACACACACACACACACACACACACACACACACACACACACACACACACACACACACACACACACACACACACACACACACACACACACACACACACAAACACATGCATAATAATTCTATCCAGACAAATGTAAATACGAAAATTCTTCTCCCGAGAGCTGAAAATAATATAAATGCAAATGAAGGAGACGGCATTAAAAGGAAAAACACACGCATTCTTAAGTTAGTGTGTATGTTAAATTAAGCTTACAACAACAACAGCAACAACAACAATATGAGCAACAACAACAAATATAACTTTCCTGGGGCTGACTCTTGCTTGCTATATAACCTGTTAACATGATATTTCTAACGCCCGATCTTTTTTAACGTCGTATTCATCTTAAATAAACAATAATGTAGCTGATTTATCGTTAACAATCTTTCGTTTTATTTTTATCTTTCCTTTTATCCTTCTTTTACCTTCATTCTCTCATTCTCTCCCATATTTCTTTTCTCCGCTCCATCCTTGTCTCCATCTTCCCTTCATCACTCTCTGGAATCATCGTTGCCTTGTACGTAGAAGAATGAATGAATGAGTGAAAAGGGGAAGTTGACCCGTTTTTCAAGGCGTGGATAGCTGGTTTTCTTGATTTTTATTATTTTATTTTTTTACGACTGAGTTTGTAAGATGTCGAGGTGAGCTGACTGAAAATCCAACTCTTGTAAATCCGTCCCAAACTTAGAATTAAAGCACGTGGATAGTTTTCTTGAGTTACTTTATTTTTTATTTTTTTACGACTGAGTTTGTAATATGTCGAGGTGAGTTGACTGTGAAAATCCAACTCTTCTGAATCCTTCCCAAACTTAGAATTAAAGAGCGTGGGGAGTTTTCTTGATTTTTTTTTTTAAGACTGAGTTTGTAATATGTCGAGGTGAGTTGACTGAATATCCAACTCTTAACTCTGTCCCAAACTTAGAATTAAAAAGCCAAACCAACCACAGAACCTAATCAATACGAATATGACTTTTAAAAAAATGTATCTGGCCTAATAAGTGAACTGGGTAAGAATTTATTAACAATGTGAAAACCCAACACTTCTATCTAAGGCCAACCAAAAAATCGAATTAAAAAGCCAAAGTAGCCACATCACTTAATACAAACTACTACAACGTTTAAAAAGATTGGCATTAGAAGAGATTTGGGTAAGAAATTGCACTCTAAGGAAAAAAAAAAGTTAAACCCATCAAAAGCAGTTCCTTCTATCAATCCTCCCTGACGGCCATAAATAAGTAAAGTTCGCGTCTTATCGCCAAATTAAATCTAAATATGACATAAGCCTATTAAAGAACGCTCAAAGGACTCAATTTCGCCTCTATTATCCTCCATAAAACCTACACCACCGCCGCATCTTCCTCTTCTTATCATCTCTCTCTCTCTCTCTCTGCTTTCTTCTCCTCTTTCATTCTCGCTCTCCTCCTCCTTTTCTTCCTTTTTTGAGTACGTGTGGCCGGGTGGGTGGGTTTGGGGTGGCGCCATCTATCCTCCTAATCGTCTCTTCCCATTCCCTTATCACTCCCATCACCCGCACACTAACTAATAATTATCGATTCCTTTACACGTTCCCTTCACTTCCCTTCATCCTTTCATCCATCTCCTTCCCTTATCCTCCTTACCATCATTATTACCACCCATCATAACACCAAACTTCCATTATTTCACCTTCTACACATTCCCTTTACTCCTCTTCCTTTCACCCCTTTATCCACCGCACCATCATCATAACCCATCACTTCATCAATAGTTTATTTTTTTCACCTACTGCACATTCCCTTCATTCCCCATCCCTTAGCCCCTTCTTCCAAGTCTTTCATTCTTCCCCCTCATCACCATTACCACCCATCACCTTACCTAAGTTATTTTTTCACCGATATAATATTCCCTTCACCCCTAAATACGCCTCTCTCATTTATCCCCCTCACCATTACCACCCATCACCTTACCTATACTAAATTACTGCACCTCCTGTAAATCCTCCTCCAACCCATTACTCTTAACCATTAATCCACACCCAGTCTTCATCTAACACCCATTACCTACACTAAATGTTCTTGTTTTTACACTTCCTCTAGCTAATCAGACTTCTCTCAACCACCTATGCTCCGTTAGTCATTACTGGCCTCTTCCCCTCTTCGTCTTCTCCTGCTCCTCCTCACCCCCATCCCTATTCCTTTTCTCCTCCTCACCCAATCATCTTCGAATGGCAGTTTTTAATCAACAATAAAACCCAAAGCCTTTTACCCCTACATAGAGGATCCAATATACCTTCTCGTGCCTACCCTCCCATATCCATCCATCCCTCCTCCTCCTCCTCCTCCTCCTCCTCCTCCTCCTCCTCCTCCTCCTCCTGCTCCTCCTCCTCCTCCTACTCCTTCATCCTCCGTACGCGTTCCCTCCGGCCGCAGACCACCCATCAGAGCCTTATCATTAGCTCATGAGGTGATCAAATAATCTAAATGAATTGCCTATTAAGATCCACCGCCCTATATCTTGAGGTAATTAACACGAAGCCCGGCCAGGTAGGGGACGAGGGGAAGGGGGAAAGGGAAGGGAGAGGAGGGAAAGGTAGGGGAATGGGGAAAGGGGTATAGGTGTGTGGGTGGGCCTCTGCAGGGTGGTAATGATGCACACACACACACACACACACACACACACACACACACACACACACACACACACACACACGATTTCAATGGTTATATAATGTGTTTGAGAGAGAGAGAGAGAGAGAGAGAGAGAGAGAGAGAGAGAGAGAGAGAGAGAGAGAGAGAGAGAGAGAGAGAGAGAGAGAGAGAGAGAGAGAGAGAGAGAGAGAGAGAGAGAGAGAGAGAACTATGACCCCCCATGGTTTAATGAGGGCATGAACAAGGGAGGGATAGAGAGAGGAATGAAAAGAGGAGGGAGAGGAGGGAGAGACGAAGGAAAATATGAACACAGCCGCTTCAAAATTCAAAATGTTTTTAGGTTACTGAGAAGACTATAATTTTTTCACTATATCGTAACTGTTAGTCATGTAAAATGCTGTCTATCTATATATCTACTTATCTATCTATCCATCTATCTCTGACGTGAAATAACAAACGAGGAAATAAGTAAAAAAGAAGAGCATCAGAAAAAAAAAGAACAATAGCGGCGAAAGGATATTAGAGGCTACCTAAACTAACTTCCAAAAATATGAGAAAAGTGGGATAAGAAAAGAATATCTGATATCAAGGAAAACAAAAAGACCTGCAAATTCGAGAAGACTACACAATTAAGAATCTAGCTAAACTAAACCACCAAAAAAGATAAAATAAGAGAAAGAAAGGAAGAGAAAGACCGAAATCAAGAAGGAAAATCAGGACTTGCAAATTCGGGAGGACTAAACAATTCAAAGCGTAACTAAACTAAGCCTCCAAAAAGATGAAAAAGGAGAAGAAAACAAAAACAAAAAACGAAATGCGAAAAGGGAGAAAGAAAAGAAAACCGAAATCAAGGAGGGATTGAAAAGGACTTGCAAATCCGGGAAGACTAAACAATCAAAAACGTAACTAAACTAAGCCTCCAAAAAGATAAAATAGGAGAAAGAAAACAAAAACGAAATCCGAAAAGGGAGAAAGAAAAGAAAACCGAAATCCGAAAAGGGAGAAAGAAAAGAAAACCGAAATCAAGGAGGGATTGAAAAGGACTTGCAAATTCGGGAAGACTAAACAATTAAAAACGTAACTAAACTAAACCTCCAAAAAGATAAAATAGGAGAAAGAAAACAAAAACGAAATCCGAAAAGGGAGAAAGAAAAGAAACACGGAAATCAAGGAGGGATAGAGAACGACCTGCAAATTCGGGAGGACTAAACAATTAAGAACCTAATAAAACAAACCTCCAAAAAAGATGAATAGGGAAAAACAAAAGAAAAGAAAGACTGAAATCAAGGAGGACCAGAAAGACATGCAAATTCGAGGGGACAAAACAATTAAGCGGCCAGCAGACCACCATGGAGTGCCGCGCGATGGCAGGCAAAGGGGACGCAGTGGCACCCAGGCATGGCACCCTATTCAGAGCCAATCAAGGGGCGCGCAAATAAACAGGACATACGATACACGCCCCTCCACCCCGCCGCCGGCCGCTCCTGATGGGGAAAACGGTCTGCGGGGCGGCGGAAGATGCACAGATAAAGGGGGAGCCATTAATCGTCTTAACATTTAGATCTCTATGCATCATCGCAGCCCCCAAAACTACGGTCACAAAAACTCGGTGCGGTTTACTTTGCTAATGCCGACCCGCGCTGTTGTTGCCTACTTGCCTAATTCTTCTTCTTCTTCTTCTTCTTCTTCTTCTTCTTTTTTTTTTGTCCTTCGTCTCTTTTACGTATTCTTTTTGATTTTTTTTGGTCTTTTTTTCATGCTTTTCTTCTTCCTTTTCAATTTTCTTCTTCTTTTTCCTCCTCTTTTTTTCCGGTTACTTTTTCGTTTTTTCCTCTTCTTCTTCTTCTTCTTCTTCTTCTTCTTCTTCTTCTTCTTCCTTCTCCTTCTTCTTCCTCCTCCTCCTCTTCTCTCGCCGCCGCCGTCTCCTCCTCCTCCTCTTCCTCCTCCTCCTCCGCAACAATTATCCACATTACTGCTACAATAAATAATATGAACTCCAATAAAGATCTCAACACCATGACGGTAAAGTCCTGCCACTACCACTACTACTACCACTGCTACAACAATAACAACAACAACAACACTGCTAAGAAAATAATACATCTGTCTCTGTCTTGCATCTGTGAGGACTGCACACACACACACACACACACACACACACACACACACACACACACACACACACACACACACACACACACACACACACACACACACACACACACACACACACACACATACACACACACAACTTAGATAAAAGAAAAAGCATAATCAAAATGAAACGCAAAAAAATTGAATATAAAACCGCAATGAAAACAATTCTTAAAATGAACTAAACAGAAAAATAAAAAAGGAGGAAGGTAAAAATAATTGAATATGAGATAAAAATGAAAGTACAAAAATATGAAAAAAGGGGCGAGCCGCTTGACCCACTCCCCTCCCTCCCAAAGACCTACTCCCCCACCCTCCCTCCTCCTCCCTCCCCAACCCCACCATACTCTTCCACCGGTCCGCCGCAGAGAAGACAAGAAGAAAACTGTCTTGAGGGTTGGTAACTCGAGCAAGCAAGGGGAATATTTGCATAATTATCTTGGTGTGCGCGGCGCGGCAATACGTCCTCCTCCTCCTCCCCCTCCTCCTCCTCCTCCAACTCTTCCTCCTTTTTGGATCGGCGCGTTTCGGGAGGCTTCTGGACGAGGCAGTGAAAAGCTTTTCGAAAAGCCTTTCAAAAAACGGCGGGCGAGGACGGGGCAAAGGCAGCCCTTGATCAACCAACCCGTAGCGTCAGTGCGACCCACAAGAAACTGTGTAACTAACCACGCCTCCGACAAGCGAACTGGTACAACTCGTCACGGCCACATTTCTATCATGTACACAAATGCACGTAGTTTAATACCCAAAAAGGACGAAATTAGGGCGTATATTGCAACAGAGAAACCAGATGTGGTAGCCATCACAGAGACTTGGGCCAACTCTACCCATCTAGAATCCGAAATGTCATTCCCTGGGTACGAAAGCTTCCACAAAAGTCGAAAGCACAAGAAAGGAGGAGGAGTAGTTTGCTACGTAAAAAGTACACTCCCTGCCATAAAAATAGACAAACAGGACGCAGAGAAATACGATTCTGTCTATGTGGAAATAACCGCAAATAACAAGAAACTAACACTTGCAACCGTATACAGGCCTCCGAAACAACAGGCAGCCGATGACACTGCCCTCTACGAAGAGATTCACTCTCTAACACAAAGCAAGGAAGCAATTATAATTGGGGACTTTAATTGCCCTAACATTGACTGGGGACTGATGACTGGAGATCAAGAGGGTAACAGGCTTTTAGAAATGGTGGAGGATTCGTTCCTCACCAAGTTGTAACTCAAACAACAAGAGATAATAAGATTCTGGATCTGGTATTAGTAAGCGTCCCAGACCTCATTCGCGACTGTACAGTTGGTGAGAAACTTAATGGGTGCGATCACCACTTAATCCGTTTTAATATCAACATATGTCACAAACTCGTAGATAATCCATCAGTGATACCAGATTACAAAAAGGAAATTTCAACTTAGCCTGTGCACTGCTTCCCTACGACCTGGGACCAACTTGGCATCACCCACAATACAAACGACAACGCGTGGAACGTCTTCAAAGATAAGCTGTTGCAAGTAGAAGGCTACAGTGCCTACGAAATCCAGGCGAGTAAATGGGGCCGTAGATCCACCGTGGATGACCAGAGAAATAAAAGGGCAGTAAACCTAAAAAAAGGAATTATAATTTGATGAAAGAGAATGCTACGGCCGAACCCAGCACACAGTACCACAACAGCCTAAGATCTTGTCGCAGCCTTATTCGGAGTAGCAAACGCAACTATGAAAAGCAAATAGCGCGAAATCAAAACTAACTCCAAGAAATTCTTCACGTACATAAGATCGAAAAGAAAGTAAAATCCAATATTGGTCCCTGACAGACGAGACTGGATCTGTAACTCAGGACAGTAAACAGATGGCCAGAATCTCAACAGTAACTTCTGCATCCGTATTCACAGTCGAGGACATCGAAACCATTCCTGAGAGCCCTGCCCTGCCGAGTGAGATCACGCCGCTGGAAATTGACTCAATATGCGACCAAGAAGTAAAAAGTACTTGGACAAACTCGACACGAACAAGTCAACGGGACCCGACAGTTTGTCCCCGCGGTTATTAAAAGAGCTTAAACAACAAATACTTCAACCACTCACTAACATATTCAACCGGTCAGTTCAACTAAACAAGGTCCCGTAAGACTGGAAGATGGCGAACGTAACACCGATTTTCAAAAAAGGAGACAAAAGTGTTGCATTAAATTACAGGCCCATAAGTTTGACATCAGTGGCAGGAAAAATACTCGAAAAGATTATTAGAGATAAACTTGTTAAGTTTCTAGAACACAATAATATAATCTCCGACACCCAGCATGGCTTCAGAAACAAGCGCTCCTGCCTAACGAATTTATTAGACTTCTTCCAAGGTATATATAAGAACTGGGATGCCCACATCCCCAGTGATGTTATATACCTGGACTTTCAGAAAGCCTTCGACAAGGTACCACACGAGCGGCTCCTTAAGAAACTGCACTCGGCGGGCATCGGAGCCAACCTGATCGCGTGGATAAGAGATTGGGTCACCGACAGAAAACAACGAGTACTACTCAACGGACAGCCTTCCGATTGGCTTCCAGTCACTAGTGGAGTGCCTCAAGGATCAGTGCTGGGACCCATCCTCTTTATCATATATATCAATGACCTAGAATCAGGACTGAAATTCACAATATCGAAATTTGCAGATGATACCAAGGTGGGTGGAGATCACAGAGACCGACTGCGAAATCATTCAGAAAGACCTCAATCACATTATCGAATGGTCGGAAAAGTGGCAAATGTCTTTTAATGTTGACAAATGCAAAGTCATGCACATTGGGTCCCAAAATAGTAACCACAAATACACCATGAATGGGAGACCTCTGCAAGCGATGCAGGAGGAAAAAGGATCTTGGAGTCACTATCAGCAGTGACCTGAAACACGCGAATCACTGTAAGAAAGCATACAACAAGGCCAACATTATGCTCGGGTTCATAGCGAGGAACTTCGAGTGTAAAACACCAGACGTGATGCTATCCTTGTATAATTCCATGGTAAGACGGCACCTCGAGTATGCAGTGCAGTTCTGGTCTCCCAATTACAGAAAGGACATTGCTTTACTGGAAAGAATTCAACGACGCGCCACAAAGATGATTCCAACCTTAAGGGCTCAACCGTACGAGGAACGACTCAAGCGACTCAATCTCTTTACATTGGAGAAAAGAAGCCTACAAGGGGATATGATTCAAGTCTTCAAGTACCTGAAAAAGTTCAATAACGTCGATTACTCTAAATTCTTTGAACTACAAACCAACTCAAGAACTAGAAATAACGGTTTGCCCATTCAGTCGAGTCGATGTAACACAGACATTGAAGGAGTTTCTTTTCAAACCGCGTCATCCGCCACTGGAACAATCTTCCCTCAGAAGTAGTAAATGCGAATACCATCAACTCCTTCAAATATAGAATCGACCGTCATTTCGCTGCGTCGGGAGTAAACTGAATAACGAAGGGCTTCCATCTGCTAATCAATATCGAGTTGCTTTCATCTGCTCACCAAGCCCCAAGTGGCGGTCGAGCAGATTAAATCACCCAAGCGGGCGACCTCGTAATGAGCCAATAGGCTTTCTGTTGCCTGCATTTCCATGTTTCCATGTTTCCATGTTTCCTCCTCGACTCATGACTCACGTACCAACGCAGTCTCACTCACTGACTCACCCAAGCGTATCACAGACTCTACCTGCCCCATGCATCAACACTAACCCCATCTCCTCCTCCTCCTCCTCCCCCACACGAGTCGCCGGGTCAGGGTCTCGGAGTCCTGCAGATGTCAATTTGCAGTCATATTTTTGCTCGTGTCTCCTGCCATCTGAATTTCATGAAGTCTCTCTCTCTCTGGACCGGTGTGTGGATGTGGTTCGACATTTCCTTAATGAATACCTTACGCAGTGTCATTCTTCTTCCATTTGTTGCCGCATCTCCGTCCACCATGTTAACCTCAACTATTACTTTTACCCTTCTTTAACTGCCTCAGTTCGACTCCTGCTCTCTTAAACGCAACGATCTGAGAATGCTGCGTAGTCGATCTCGATGCCTCAGGTAGCAGATGGCCGGACACACACAGGTACAGGTATCGAGGCACAGCAGCAGCGATTCATTCAGGTGTGTGGTGGGCAGGTAAGATTTTCAGGTGTGTGGTGGGCAGGTAAGATTTTCAGGTGTGTGGTGGGCAGGTAAGGTTTTCAGGTGTAGAGGAAGCTGTCAAAGGGTGGAGAAAAGTGAAGGCTGGGGAAATGTGTGTGTGTGTGTGTGTGTGTGTGTGTGTGTGTGTGTGTGTGTGTGTGTGTGTGTGTGTGTGTGTGTGTGTGTTTTCTGCAGGTATTGATTTAAAGGTTCAAGAGGGAAGGAAGGAGGGAAGAGTGGGAGGAGGGAGGAAGAATCCACACCTCACAATTTGGGAGGCAAACCTTGTGTTCTCTTGAGGATTGAGAGTTTGGGCTGAGGGTGGGTGAGGAGGAGGGGGGGAAAGGGGGGCAAATGACAGGGGTTTGTGGGCCTCATGTGTGTTATTTGCTCGTAATCTTTAAATGGACGGCGTGCATATGGGGGGCCCCGACGCTGATCCGGGAGTAGGCGTGGCAATGTACGAGGTGTTTATTCTATGTTATTTTTTTGTTCGTCTTTCCCTGCCCTGTGTCGAGTTGGGGGAGGGAGGGTTCTGTGTGTGTGTGTGTGTGTGTGTGTGTGTGTGTGTGTGTGTGTGTGTAAGGGAGCGCTGAACACGCTATTCTCTTTATCAGAAAACATTTATATATTATTTTTTTTTCTTACCCACATGAATCCACGATTGTATGATTTTTTTTGGCATTTTTTTACTATTTTTTTTCCGAAGCCTCGTATGCGTTCATTCGAAGGGTGGATGTAAAAAATAAACAAATTCTTCAATACACGTAAATAACGATGTACTTAATGGTGCAGAATAATAACACGTCATCACGGAGGATATATATATATATATATATATATATATATATATATATATATATATATATATATATATATATATATATATATATATATATATATATACATGATGAAAAAGCTACGGATACATATATAGCTTTCTAAGTCTTCAACATAACGTGTCCTTTTTCCTTTCCAACTACCAATCACTAATAATTATTGTCCACCATCATCACTACCATAAGGATGCAGTTGTTACTATTCTCGACTATATGTATAAAATATTTTGAGGTCTTAACATAACTTCTATTCCTCCTCCTTTCCAAGTCCAACTTACATTCACCACTAACTGTCATCTCCTAATTCTCCATCGCCACCACTACTACACGATTGCTGCTTCCACTACTGCCGGTTACTATAAAACATTTTCTGTCCTTAGCGTTACTTTTATTCCTCCTTTTTAAGTCCAACCCACATTCACCGTCAACTCTCATCCACTAATCCCCCATCGCCACTACACGAAAAGCTGCTTCTACAACTGCCGCTAACATATACCAAACAATTTGAAACCTTAACATAACTTCTGTCCCTTCTCCTTTCCAAGTCCAACCCACATTGACCAACAACTCTCATCTACTAATTCTCCACCACCACCACAACCACCACTAAACAATACGGTCGCTGTTGTTACTCCTGCCACCACTGCTACTCCTACTGCCCCTACTGCTGGTGGTGCTCTTGTCTGCTTTGTTTCAAGCTCGCGACTTTCTGCAGTTTGTGGAAGTTTGTTTGTGTTTCAGGAGTTCTCGGAGCGCGGCGGAACGTCTGGTAACCTACAGCTTGGTGAGGGTGAGGACGAAAGGGCTGCAGGGGCTATGGGGCTGGGATGGGATGGGATAGGATAAGATGGGATGGTAAGGGATGGGACAGAATGCGATGGGAAGGAAGGGGAGGGGAGGGAAGGAGAGGGAAAGGGATGAGATGGGGTAGGTTAGGATGGAATGGAATGGGATGGGATGGGATGGGATGGGATGGGATGGAATGGGATGGGAAAAGTGAAGTGGTGGGTCGGTAATTTGTTGTTTAGTCTCTCTCTCTCTCTCTCTCTCTCATCCGTGCGTGCTTGTGTGTGTTTGTCTGTTTGTTTGCGTACTGGCGTGTTATTTCGGCTCGCTTGTGTTTGTTATTAGTTTGATGCGAAGAATAAAAAGAAAAATAAATATATGAAGATAAGCAAGAAAAAATATATATTCTGTCTGTGTGCGTGTGTGTGTGTGTGCGTGCGTGTGTCCGTGTGCGTGTGTGTGTGTGTGCGTGTGTGTGTGCCAGGAGTGAATGGTGAAGGACATTCTGACATGTTTTGGTGCTGTTGAGTCTGCTGGGAATCGAGTCTGTCTGAGAGTTGGAGGAGGAGGAGGAGGAGGAGGAGGGAGGAAGACTAGAATATGGTCTTTATGTGAGAAGAGGAGGAGGAAGCAGGAAGACTCGAATCACGTCTGTCACTAAGAGGAGTAAGAGGAAGGAGGAGGAGGAAAGAGGAAGACCAGAACCCAGAAAAGAGCAAATAATTTCGTGAAAGAGGAAGAGGAAAAAAGAGGAATTCACGTGATCCATGCGACCTATTTCATCCATTCTGCCATCCATTTCATCCATCAATATACCTAACCAATTATTCTTTCTATTCCATCTATCTCTGCTATCTTCTATTGAGTCTCTTTTTTCCATATATACAAACATTCATCCATCTATCCTATCTTTCAATCCATTTATGTAACCCTTTATTTCTTCATGCATTCATTCACCCTTATCTACCCCTATCAACCAGTCATACGTTCATATATCCATCCATCCATCCATCCATCCATTCTTTCTTTCATCCACTTACTTTCTCATCTATCAAAACACCACATCATCCGCCCATAGCATCCATCACTCCACCTTCACCCTAACAGCCGTGCATGGGGAAGGGTGAGTCCATTATGCGCGAGAATTTATATTATTTTGCTATTTATTTCGTCCTTCAGTGCCCCAAATGCATGACAGGGCCGACGATAGGATCTCCCCAGCTCAACACACCCAAGCTCAGAAGATGTATGTGGTTGGTGTATATTTTTGTATCCTGGCTTTTCTTTTATGCGGGGTCTTGGGAGAGAGGAGTTTATATATAGTCATAAACCATGTCACCCACCTTGTAGCTCATCCGTCTCCAGCACCACCTCCATCACCACCTCCGGTTCTTTTTCCTCTCTTCTTATTTTTATTTTCATTTTTTTTTTCCTCTTGCATTTTTCTTTGTTTACTTCCTTTCTTTCTTTCTTCTTCCTCATTCTTTGTTCCATCATCTTTTTCTTCACCTGGTTCTTTTTATTCCTCTTATTCTCCTTCACCTCCTCTTCCTTTTCCTCCTCCTCCTCCTCCTCTTTCATGACGTAACCATATAAAGGAGAGAATCAACATCCACCCTTAGCATCGACTTCTCATAATGCTTCACTACACTCATATATTACGACAAAAATATCACGGCACAGCTTATACCTGACTTTTCTTCTCTGGTCGCCTCACCGTAAACAGCACAAAGCTCCACACCTCTCCCCTCCATCCTTCCACCCTTCTGCACCCTTCCCTCACTTTTCTATGCCATCCGCCTTTCTGCAACCCACCTTTCCTATGACACCACTTTCCTGAACGCTCTACCTCCCCCCAACACTTTTCCTATGATACTTTCACTCTCATGCACTTACCCCTTCCCATGCCACCTTTTGGAGCTCCTCCCTTCCTACGTCTCCCTTCGGCATCCTTCCTCGACTCTCAACCTATTCTGCAAGACCACACTTACGAGGTGGTGGTGAGCGATTCAGTGCCTTCGTTTATCTTTGCGAGTGGAAGCAGCTCGTGTTGAAGTGGACGCTTATATTTGTTGTCCTTTTCCTGCATGATTTTATTCTTCTTACACTCTCGTTCCCCAATATTCCCGCCGATTGAACAAATTTCTCGTCGCCTATCATCTGCGTGTCAATTTTCCTCGCTTCTCCACTTTGTCAACGTATGAAGCCATATGTTTTCCTACCCAACATATCCTCGCTTTCCTCCACCACTCCTTCCCTCCCTCCGTCCCTCCCTTCCTCTAGTTTCCTCCACCAGGTCGCCTTAATAACGGGACGAAGTGGATGACGTCAGGCAGGTGTGAAGGTTCCCACGGTGCTTTATTAGGAGAGAGAGAGAGAGAGAGAGAGAGAGAGAGAGAGAGAGAGAGAGAGAGAGAGAGAGAGAGAGAGAGAGAGAGAGAGAGAATAAAGAAAATACTACGAATATATTCAATTTTCAACATACACACGCATTTAAATCGACAGAAACACAAATCCACTCAAACACACGTACACACGCACACACACACACACACACACACACACACACACACACACACAAACACACCAGGCTCCACCCACTCACCACAACTCCCTACCCCACCCCCCACATGCGCCAAAGAAGAGTGAAAACAATATCCACTTTAAGGCGAAAATCTCATTATGATCCGCCTTAATCTTGCCTCAGGATGTAATATTTTCCGCTCACATCAACCCTGACCTTCCTCGGGGCTCAGTTGACGAGATAATGAGCAGGCGAGACTTGCTTATCACGTGACCCAGTGCCCAGGTGATTACAGGTGTCATCGGGGGAAAATAGATAGATAGATAGATAGATAGATAGATAGATATAGATAAATAGGTAGGTAGGTAGATAGATACAGATAGATAAATACAGACGAACAGAGGTAAATTAATAGGAAGAGAGAGAGAGAGAGAGAGAGAGAGAGAGAGAGAGAGAGAGAGAGAGAGAGAGAGAGAGAGAGAGAGAGAGAGAGAGAGAGAGAGAGAGAGAGAGAGAGAGAGAGAGAGAGAGAGAGAGAGAGAGAGAGAGAGAGAGAGAGAGAGAGAGAGAGAGAGAGAGAGAGAGAGAGAGAGAGAGAGAGAGAGAGAGAGAGAGAGAGAGAGAGAGAGAGAGAGAGAGAGAGAGAGAGAGAGAGAGAGAGAGAGAGAGAGAGAGAGAGAGAGAGAGAGAGAGAGAGAGAGAGAGAGAGAGAGAGAGAGAGAAAAGATTGAAGCAAGAAAAATCCCACAAAACAAATAATGCCGAGAAAGTTAAATGAAGTAATCGAGAAACAAAATATAAGAAAGAAAAACAAGAAGAAAATTCGTAAAATGTATCCGACCAAAAACATTGCAAACAAACCTTTACACACACACACACACACACACACACACACACACACACACACACACACACCATCATCTAAGCCTCAGGAAGATTAAGTTCGGCCTTCAGATCCTTGTCACCGTGATCAGTTCGGCGGGCCACACCTTCGGCCCCCACGCACACACCTCCTCCTCCTCCTCTTACTCCTACTTCTCTTCCTCTTCCTCCTCCTCGTCCTCCTCCTCCTCCTTATTTTCTCCGTGTTCTTTTTCTCTACTCGTCCTTTTTTTCTCCCCATCCTTTTTCTTCTTATCTTCCTCCTGCTCCTTTTCTTCTTCTTCATTCCCCCCCCCCTCCTCCTCTTCCTTTTTTTCTCTTCCTCCTCTTTCTTCGTCTTCTACTCTTTCTCCTTTTTCTTTTAGTTTCTCCGCCTCCTCCTCCTCCTCTTCCTTTTTTTCTCTTCCTCCTCTTTCTTGGTCTTCTACTCTTTCTCCTTTTTCTCTTCTCCGTCTCCTTCTCCTCCGTCACCACCTTCTGCTCCTTTTCCAATACTTTTTTTTCTTTTCCTTTTTTTTCTCCTCCTTCCATTTCTTCTTCCTCTCTTCTTCTTCCTCCTCCTCCTCCTCCTCCAGATCGCAGGACGTCAGAAGAACACGGTTTTTAATACACATTCACTCGTGTATAATTTTCTCCTTCGTACCTCAGCGTGTTCACTCTGGTGCCGGTCAGTTAGTTTTTCCAATGCAATTCAACCCCCCCCCCCCACCCCGCCCCCACTATGCCATTGTTCCTGTTTGCTTATATGACTGATTGTGAGCGATACATTCCAATAAGCTTGATTTCTTACCCAGATTAGTACTAAAGGCAGGCAATGTATATTTTTTTCTTGGGTGCGTCGCTACTTTTCAAGAATATAAAACACTACACTCGAAGGAGCCATGTCGCAACCTGATGCCCCCTTGCGAGAAACTATCTATAAAAGTCCTTTCGATGATGGCTGCGTTTAGATTATACATAGATATTTGCAAGTAGAAAACACTGGGAGAAAACGCGGACGAGAAAGCAGGTCGGTAACTCACGCGTCGATGCAGCGGGACATAAAACAAACCAACTGAGCTGAAGGAGAGAGAGAGAGAGAGAGAGAGAGAGAGAGAGAGAGAGAGAGAGAGAGAGAGAGAGAGAGAGAGAGAGAGAGAGAGAGAGAGAGAGAGAGAGAGAGAGAGAGAGAGAGAGAGAGAGAGAGAGAGAGAGAGAGAGAGAGAGAGAGAGAGAGAGAGAGAGAGAGAGAGAGAGAGAGAGAGAGAGAGAGAGAGAGAGAGAGAGAGAGAGAGAGAGAGAGAGAGAGAGAGAGAGAGATAGAGAGAGAGATATAGATAGATATAGATAGAAAAATAGACCACATAGACCCCCTGGTCCAGACTTGGTGGTCTGTCCTTAAACCTAAGTGATTTTACATTAATCAGAAGACTCCACAACGTTGCACTTCTACTCTATTTGATATTAAGTTGAAGGAAGTGACGGTCGAGCTTATTTCTGAAGGAGTCAATCGTGTTACACTGGACCACTGATGGTGGAAGCTTACTCCATTCTCGCACTACAACGTTGGTGAAGAAAAATTTGTACAGTCTGAATTTACTTGTCTACATCTGAGTTTTACGCCATTGTTCCTCGTGCGCAGACTGTCATCGATCATAAACAATGTTGATCTGTCTACATTCGTGAAACCATTAAGTATTTTAAAACATTCGATCAGTTTTCCTCGGAGGCGACGTTTCTCCAGAGAGAACATGTTAAGGGTAGAAAGCCTTTCTTCGTAGGATTTGTTGCGCAAGGAAGGGATCATTTTCGTTGCCCGACGCTGAACACCTTCTAATTTAGCAATATCCTATGCAAGGTGGGGACCAAACTGTACCGCATATTAGAAGTGGGGTCTGACTAAACTGTTGTAGATCGTGAGTATTACATCTTTATTCTTGAATACCAAGTTTCTTTTAATGAATCCCAACATTCTGTTCGCTTTATTTGCTGCATCGAGGCATTGCTGTGAGAATTTGAAGTTTGACGCGATTTTGAACCCCAAGTCTTTGACGCATTGAACGCTTTTGAGTTTAACGCCGCGCATATCGTATTCGAACTTATTATTCCTCGTTCCAACTTGAAGTACCTGGCACTTGTCTACGTTAAAGGCATCTCCATCTATCCGACTGTTGAAATTTTGCAAATCCTCTTGAGGCTTTGCCTGTCTTCGTCAGTGAGAACCGAGCTACCAATCTTGTGTCGTCTGCAAATTTACTAATGCGGTTATTGAGTCCAACATCCACGTCGTTGATGTAAATAATGAAGAGCACTGGGCCAAGGATCGAGCCCTGAGGGACGCCACTAGTGACAGGCGCCCACCTGAGTTAAATCCGTCAATCACTACTCTTTGTTGTCTGTTGCTCAACCAATTCGCGATCCATTGGTTTACTTGACCGTCAATACCTATTTGCTTTAATTTGTAAAGTAATTTATGATGCGGACTTTATCAAACGCTTTCTGAAATCAAGATAGACTACGTCCAGTGATTTGGTTACGTCATAAACAGTGAAGAGGTCGTTATAAAAGGTTAATAGGTTTGATAGGCAGGATCTTTTGTTTCGGAAGCCATGTTGTGAGTCCCCAATCAATGAGTGGCTTTCAAGGTAACTCACAATTTTGTCTCTAATTATGCCCTCAAGTAGCTTACCTACAACCGAAGTTAGACTCATGGGCCTGTAATTACCTGGTACTTTTTTGTCTCCTTTCTTGAAAATCGGTGTCACGTTAGCCTTTTTCCAATCTGAAGGGACGATGCCTTGTCGCAAGGACATATTGAATACGGTTGTGAGGGAGGAGAGTATTTCGCTCTTCGTTTCTTTCAGCAGAGTTGGATATACTTTGTCAGGTCCAGGACTTTTATTTGTTTTAAGTGAATGGAGAGCTTTAAGGACTTCATCGGTTGTTATTTCAAAATTAGGCAATGCATGCTCGAGATTTACAATAGTACTGGTGTTGGTGGTAGCGAGAGGAAGACTGTTAGTATTAAACACCGAGGAAAAGTAATTGTTTAAGAGGTTTGCAATGTGTTGGCTGTCAGTCACTAGTGCACCGTCGCTGTTTGTTGAAGGTCCAATACCACTTTTGATCGCCTTTCTGTTGTTTATGTAAATGAAGAAAGATTTCGGGTTATTTTTACAGTTGGCTGCAATATTTTCTTCATATCTACGCTTTGCCTGACCTACTAGTCTTTTTACTCGTCGCCTGGCATCATTATAAAGTCTAATGTTCTTGGCGTGCTTTGTTCTTTCTTTAACCTGTAAAACAATTTTCTCTCATTGACTGATTGTTTAATTTCGCTATTAAACCACGGTGGGCTTTTATTAGTGTTAATTCGCTTCTCGCACAAGGGGACGAATGTGTTCTGCTGAGTGAGTAAGTGATTTTTAAGGCTTAGCCAGGCTTCCTCTACGTTGCCGTCATCTGAGAGAGAGAGAGAGAGAGAGAGAGAGAGAGAGAGAGAGAGAGAGAGAGAGAGAGAGAGAGAGAGAGAGAGAGAGAGAGAGAGAGAGAGAGAGAGAGAGAGAGAGAGAGAGAGAGAGAGAGAGAGAGAGAGAGAGAGAGAGAGAGAGAGAGAGAGAGAGAGAGAGAGAGAGAGAGAGAGACAGAGAGAGAGAGAGAGAGAGAGAGAGAGAGAGAGAGAGAGAGAGAGAGAGAGAGAGAGAGAGAGAGAGAAATCCCGAACCCGTTATTGGACAGGATCTCGGTCTCGGTCTTGGGTATGATCTCAGCTCCATATTCTTATACGTATCGGACTCCCATTACGACTATTTTCCGAGGCACCAGAGAAGATTTAACCGGGTTTTCATGAGTGATTTTCAAGTTCGAGGTGCAGAGGTCGGGTAGAAATATCCCTACCATCACGAAACAGTCCAATTTGAAAAGCCCAGCAACTTCTACTACGAGAGGCTTTTCAAATAGGTGTACTGAGGCGCCGATTTGTTTTAATGTACGGGTCTCAGTCTCACTCTTAGCCATGGTCTCTGTTGCTCTGGGAGGCTGATTCTACTTCCTCCCTTTATCTCCCTCCCTCTGTTCTTTGCTCTCCCTCCCTCTCTCTCAGCCTCCCTACCTTCCTCCCTCTCTCCCACTCTCAATCCCTCGTCCTTTCTTCAAGTCTCTCTCCCTATCTTTCTCACTCTCTCTCCATCCCCCTCCCTCTCTTCCAGTCTCTCTCTCTCTCTCTCTCTCTCTCTCTCTCTCTACCTCTCCCATTCTCTCTCCCTATCTTCCTTCTTCTCTCTCCCACTCTCTCCCACTGTATTCTTTTCATCCACCCCCTCCCCCCCCTCATTCGCCTCTCCTTCGCGTGTCGTTCGAGGAAGGAAGAGCAGCAATATGTCGCCCTCTGGACCTCCACTTTAACATTATCCTACATCGCCCTGTCACGAGCCCCTGACCGGCCCCGTTCGTCTGTAAGAGTACACCGGAAAAATATTCTTACACTTGTCTTGCTGCATTTACTAACGAGGCTATTGCACAGGGAGGCTGATTCTACATCCTATCCTCCTATCCCTTCCCTCTACTTCCCCCTATTCACCCTACCCATCCCTTCCCCTCCTCTTCTGCAGCTGTGTCCTCGTTAGGGTATTCGTTGCGTTTCGGCTCCCAATAACGAGTGGTAAGCGATGGTTGGCAAATCATCCATTGTAAGTAACATTTAATTATGCCCGCCACGCTCCGCCAGCCGCCCGCCCTGACACCATCTGTCATAGTGGAGGGGAAGAAGGGGCAACCCGCGATGACTCTCCCTCTAGCATCGGCTCCTCACCTCACCTGCCAGACCCACGCAAGCCACCCCGCCCCAACACACCTTCTGGCCTTGTGTTGTTCTCTCCTCTCGTCACCTTTTTCTCACGCCTATGCACCTACGCTGTCACCCATGTCCAGCTCTGCAATGCTCTCTCTTATTATGCACATGACCTGTCTTTCTCTCTTCATCTATTCGCCCACTAACCACACATTTCGCTCTCTCCCATGTCCTCTGTGATGCTCTCTCCATCTCCCTCTCTACCCACATGTCCTCCACCTCTTCCACCTTCCCTCATGCTGGCGTCACAACTATCCTTCTTTCCTCCTCACGCCCTCCACGCCCTAATCCACGGGTCTGACAAGCCCGCTCCCACGTCCTCCCCGCCTCCCCGCCGCCCTGACGCTGCCAACAGATAGTGCACGAGTAAATAAAACCCGCGAATACTAACTCAGTGCCGGCTTGAATTTACGAGAAAAAATTATGGGAATGTGTTTCTTGTAAAGTTGTAAATATCAAAGTGTGGAAGAAAGAAATCTGCGGATAGAACAAGGCTTGGCCACGCGCGGGGGGAGGGGGGAGGGGGCGCCTTTGTGCCTGAGCGGGTATCAGCTGGGCGGATCAGGCGGGTCGGGAGGGTGCTGGTGGATCACTTGCCGATGAATGGCGATGATCCCCGCCCAGCCTCGCCCAGCCCGGGCCATTCAGCCCCGTCCCCCACCCTCCCCAACACTCCCTGCCCGCCCGCCCTCCCTGGCCGCCAACCTGCCACCCCCAACGCCCATCCTGGCCTACCCAGGGCCTCCCCGCCCGCCTCCAGCCTACCCCTGCCTCCCTGCCCGCCCGCCTCCCCACCTCCCTGACTCACACTCGCCAGTAATACAGACTGGATTCAGTCTGTGATTTACCGGTTGTGTTCTCTGCGTGTTAAGCCATATATATATATATATATATATATATATATATATATATATATATATATATATATATATATATATATACACACACACACATTGAGAGATTGGGGGGAGGGTCAGTATCATGCAGCGTACAGCATCCGCGGCGCACCGCGACACACGTCCCCGACTGGCGGACCTAACGAAGCCGCGTCTCGTCGTGTCCCGCACGCTGCGTCAGGGATGAGTTGCCTCAACACTCGTGTACTTCACGGAGCTCATTCACAGCGACACTAGCACCGCGCACCTTCAAGCATACAAATGCGGCTGAGAATAATGTTTGTTTTACTATATAATTATATATTTGTCAGTCGCACTAGCGAAAGCTGGTACTTGTTTTCAAAAAGGTATGAACATTTTTCGAAAAAAAAAAAAATTTGACAAGCAGATTATAATTCATGAGGATGTACACGTACAGTCGACGATAGAGAGTAGTGTCATGATTTTCAGAATGTTTAGCCTGGTGGCGGTATCTGGCAACTATACCACGGTGGCGCATTCACTGGTGATGTTAGTGACGCGTATCAGTGTGTACAGTGTGTGTGTGACCGTGAAATTATAATACTGTATAATATTATATCATATTATAATATAATGTAGTTAGAAATATACCAGATTACATGAATTCAATTTAGAAATGCGATAATGAATGTCTTTTACATGATGATGATGATGACGACGAGGTAAAACATCACGAACAGTCTGAAACACTTTTTCTTATTAAACTTTGAAACTACCGCGTGCAATGCTGTCCTTCACAGAGGCAGGCAGCGACTAATGCTCCTTACCATCAAACAGCAAATAGGCTTGAGGGTCTGTTTAACTCGCAGCCTTAATTTCCGTCACTATAAAGCCTCAAAGACAATTCAGATCATCAAAAATCTAAAATCATTTCTCCGTGAAGATTACGTAATATCTAAGTATAAATACGTGTGTGTGTGTGTGTGTGTGTGTGTGTGTGTGTGTGCGCGCGAGCGCGGAAAAGCCCGCGGTCGACGACGCCATCATGTGAACGTTTATAGCCTATTATTACGTATAATTTTTTTTGATAAAGAACAAGATCTCGGCTGTCAGGGATTTATTTTTTAAGTTAAAAGGCATAACAATCTCCCTTAATAAGTGCAGTATATTTTTAAATGTATCATAGTTTGATAAACAACTTAGAATTGCTCTTGACTAAATTTGACCGAAACTAAAAGCTCGTGTCAAAATGTAGCGACAGAGCCTAAAGAAAAAATATTTATTAAGCGTTAGCGACGGGCACTTTTGATAAATATCTATCTTAAAATTATGGAGAGTGCACCTGTGACCACCGATCACCACAACAGTACGATTTCGATAGGATATAATAATTTTCATGTCGCGTGGAGGGGTTGCCAGATGTCGCTTTCTGAACGAAACTTACTGGACAGTGTGACACTACTCTCTATAGCCGACTGTACATGTGCAAGTATGTGTTTGTGATTTATTGTGTAAAGTCATTTATAACACTCAAGTGACTGTGGTGGCATGCTGGGCGGAGTCTGTGCCTGGCGCGAGGTAAACAGACTGTTGAGATGGAGAACACTGCCTCTTCTGACGCTTCTGCAGTCGTAGCTCATGCTTCATTATGTACAATGCAGCAGCACAGTCTTCTAAAACCTAGCTCAATATCCTTCCGATTTATGGTAAACTGGCTGAAGAGATGCTGGCGCGGTGTTTGTTGTTGTTGGAGCGCGGCGTCAACACAACAGTTCAGGGTCAATGCTGTGTGATGCACAACATTGTTGTTTGGTGATATCACCAACGAACACAAGCAACATGTTAGAAACTTGCCCTGTGTGACGCCGGCTTTAGCAGGAGCCAGGATCTCACCCAGTGCCAAGGATAGAAAGTTTGGCCGCGTGCTGCGGAGCCATAGAACAGGAGAGGTTGGCCACCCATCACAGGCGCCACGTTGTTATCAGAAAAGCCAAGCGAAGTGTAAATGGATTTGACAAGGCTTTCGTTGAGTTTAGGGCATTTCCAGGGGTAGTTCACTCTGGTATTTTGACACTTACGTACCATGAACCCAAACAAACACTCTTTAAAACCCGGTTATTCTCCTTTTTTGTCTTTGGAAAAGTTGATCTGAGAGGTAGAAGCGTCTGAGAGTAACGACCCTTGAGTTTGTGGTGGGAGAGAGCCCATTACCGTGGGACACAGGGCCAGTGTGACATCCGGGTTGCCTCAGTTTACCTTCCTTTTTTGTTTTCTCATCATTGTGCTAACTTTGACACTTGATGTGGCACTAACAAGGCGTGAATAATACGTGCATGGCTGAAATTTTATACATGTTGCCTTAAATAACGGCTCCTTGAATCTGGGTGCTGCGGTAACTACATAGGTAAGAGGAAAAGGTGGGGTCTCAGCAAAAGCTGCGCGTGGCCTCAGTGCTCACTGGGGAAACCTGCGGAAGGTAAACTGTGGTAAACTGTTAACTAAGGATGCCACTAAATGCTGTAATACTCAGGGCCGGAGACAAACCGGCATTGTGTGTGTACAGTCTTAAAAGAAACATAACTCTCTCGAATCTAAACCGGGGCCGCAATCACTGTGTTCATAAGTGACGTTTTTGAATGGTTCAAGGTCTCCCAACTTCTATATTTATTTTGATTATGATTTTTTTCAAAGAAATTGATAAGAGAAACAGCAACACCTTATCACTACTCTGTTGTCATTTCGTTCAATACAACAGCAGCGATTCTTGCAACTAATTCTTCTGTTACAACCGAAAGGGTCCACACCGAGTCACACCTACAAGCTTTCCTTCTCCTAAGCTTTTAACAACCTTCGGTGGCGTCACAGCAGCTTCCCGTGAAGGTAGTTTTTCTTCTTTCTCTGTTACTGTGATTTCATTCGTTTCATTGGCTGGCAGAATCTTCTTTGTTATCTCTGTTCGTTCTACTCTCAGAGGTCCATCGCCATTTTCTGTAACATTCTTAGTCTCCACAGAAGCCTCCTTAATGGTTTCCTGTGAAGGTAGTTTTTCTTCTTTCTTTGTTACTACAACTTCATTCGTTTTATTGCCGGGCAGAATCTCCTTTGTTATCTCTGTTCGTTCTGTTATCAGAGGTCCATCGCCATTTTCTGTAACATTCTTAGTCTCCACAGAAGTCTCCTTAATGGTTTCCTGTGAAGGTAGTTTTTCTTCTTTCTCTGTTACTAAAGTTTCATTCGTTTTATTGCCGGGCAGAATCTCCTTTGTTATCTCTGTTCGCACTGTTATCAGAGGTCCATCACCATTTTCTGTAACATTCTTAGTCTCCACAGAAGTCTCCTTAATGGTTTCCCGTGAAGGAAGTTTTTCTTCTTTCTCTGTTACTACAACTTCATTCGTTTTATTGCCGGGTAGAATCTCCTTTGTTATCTCTGTTCGTTCTGTTATCAGAGGTCCATCGCCATTTTCTGTAACATTCTTAGTCTCCACAGAAGTCTCCTTAATGGCTTCCTGTGAAGGTAGTTTTTCTTCTTTTTCTGTTACTACAACTTCATTCGTTTTATTGCCGGGCAGAATCTCCTTTGTTATCTCTGTTCGTTCTGTTATCAGAGGTCCATCGACATTTTCTGTAACATTCTTAGTCTCGAGAGAAGTATCCTTAATGGTTTCCTGTGAAGGTAGTTTTTCTTATTCTGTTACTTCAACTTCATTCGTTTTATTGCCGGGCAGAATCTCCTTTGTTATCTCTGTTCGTTCTGTTATCAGAGGTCCATCGCCATTTTCTGTAACATTCTTAGTCTCGAGAGAAGTATCCTTAATGGTTTCCTGTGAAGGTAGTTTTTCTTTTTCTGTTACTTCAACTTCATTCGTTTTATTGCCGGGCAGAATCTCCTTTGTTATCTCTGTTCGTTCTGTTATCAGAGGTCCATCGCCATTTTCTGTAACATTCTTAGTCTCGAGAGAAGTATCCTTAATGGTTTCCTGTGAAGGTAGTTTTTCTTCTTTCTCTGTTACTAAAGTTTCATCTGTTTTATTGCCGGGCAGAATCTCCTTTGTGATCTCTGTTCGTTCTGTTATCAGAGGTCCATCGCCATTTTCTGTAACATTCTTAGTCTCGAGAGAAGATTCCTTAATGGTTTCCTGTGAAGGTAGTTGTTCTTCTTTTTCTGGTACTTCAACTTCATTCGTTTTATTGCCAGGCAGAATCTCCTTTGTTATCTCTGTTCGTTCTGTTATCAGAGGTCCATCGACATTTTCTGTAACATTCTTAGTCTCCACAGAAGTCTCCTTAATGGTTTCCCGTGAAGGAAGTTTTTCTTCTTTCTCTGTTACTACAACTTCATTCGTTTTATTGCCGGGTAGAATCTCCTTTGTTATCTCTGTTCGTTCTGCTATCAGAGGTCCATCGCCATTTTCTGTAACATTCTTAGTCTCCACAGAAGTCTCCTTAATGGCTTCCTGTGAAGGTAGTTTTTCTTCTTTTTCTGTTACTTCAACTTCATTCGTTTTATTGCCGGGCAGAATCTCCTTTGTTATCTCTGTTCGTTCTGTTATCAGAGGTCCATCGACATTTTCTGTAACATTCTTAGTCTCGAGAGAAGTATCCTTAATGGTTTCCTGTGAAGGTAGTTTTTCTTTTTCTGTTACTTCAACTTCATTCGTTTTATTACCTGGCAGAATCTCCTTTGTTATCTCTGTTCGTTCTGTTATCATAGGTCCATCGACATTTTCTGTAACATTCTTAGTCTCGAGAGAAGTCTCCTTAATGATTTCCTGTGAAGGTAGTTTTTCTTCTTTTTCTGTTATTACAACTTCATTCGTTTTATTGCCGGGCAGAATCTCCTTTGTTATCTCTGTTCGTTCTACTTTATGAGGTCCATCGCTCTTTTCTGTAGCGTTCCTCCCCTCCACAAATGTCATCGTAATGCTTTTCTGTGAAGGTAGTTTTTCTTCTTTCTCTGTTACTAAAGTTTCATTCGTTTTATTGCCGGGCAGAATCTCCTTTGTTATCTCTGTTCGTTCTGTTATTAGAGGTCCATCGACATTTTCTGTAACATTCTTAGTCTCCACAGAAGTCTCCTTAATGGTTTCCTGTGAAGGTAGCCTTTCTTCTTTCTCTGTTACTAAAGTTTCATTCGTTTTATTGCCGGGCAGAATCTCCTTTGTTATCTCTGTTCGTTCTACTTTATGAGGTCCATCGCTCTTTTCTGTTGCGTTACACCCCTCCACAAATGTCATAGTAATGCTTTTCTGTGAAGGTAGTCTTTCTTCTTTCTCTGTTACTAAAGTTTCATTCGTTTTATTGCCGGGCAGAATCTCCTTTGTTATCTCTGTTCGTACTTCTTTATGAGGTCCATCGCTCTTTTCAGAAGCGTTCCTCCACAAATGTCATCGTAATGCTGTTCTGTGAAGGTAGTCTTTCTTCTTTCTCTGTTACTAAAGTTTCATTCGTTTTATTGCCTGGCAGAATTTCCTTTGTTACCTCTGTTCGTTCTACTTTATGAGTTGCGGCTTTATCGTCCTTCGGCTTTTCTTCAGTGGCATTGGTAAGAGGCTGTACTGTTGCTTCCTTCTTTATAACAACTTTTTCGTTAATTTCATTACCCTCTTCCTCCGTGACCTTTTTCACGTCCACTTTTTGTGTTAGGGACCCGCTGTTTGGAGTGGTTTCCGTCAGAGTTTCCTCTCTGTGACAGATTTTTCGCCGCTTTTTTTACCTTCCTCATCAATAACAACCTGTGTTTCCGTAGTCTTTGATACATTTCCGTTGGGCATTACGTCAGTTTCTGTAGTCTTTTCAACGACTGTCTTGTTTCCGGTTACATGCCCCGTTTCATCTGTATTATTATAGACTTTCCTCTCCACGGTCTTGATGGTGTCATTAGTGCCACTGTCCATGCTCTTTAAATCAGACAATTTGGGTAAATCGTTGAGTCCCCCCTCGTCAACTTTCTGGCGAGGGTTCATAACGGCTTTCTCCAGGGTTCCGGAGGCCGCCTTGTCGTCCGGGAGCCCTGCGGAGTTCGCTCCGCCGGCCAGCGGCAGGCTGCTGCCGCTCAGATTCCCCAGCAACAAGAAGAGCGTGCACACTGCGAAAAGCGACATAAGTGTTGACTGTGAGGTGATGAAATTAAAAGAATTACGGTTTTGTAAAAACCGCTTTCGTCAGCTCAGGGATTGAAAACAGAATGGCCTCCGGGACGCCGACCGGCAGGGAGAAAAATCCTCTGTGGTCTTCCTCCCCCGTAGGATGTGTTTTGGTAGAACAGGGAGAGTCGAAGGAAAAGAAAGCACACACACACACACACAAGATGGCAAGGAATTCTGATGTCAAGTCTGGTGTGTGTGTGTGTGTGTGTGTGTGTGTGTGTGTGTGTGTGTGTGTGTGTTTTACGTTGTTGCCTATTGTGTGTGTGTGTGTGTGTGTGTGTGTGTGTGTTTTACGTTGTTGCCTATTGTGTGTGTGTGTGTGTGTGTGTGTGTGTGTGTGTGTGTGTGTGTGTGTGTGTGTGTGTGTGTGTGTGTGTGTGTGTGTGTGTGTGTGTGTTTTAAGGAGGATGCAGCTCAGGGTCCGTTACAAGGATGGTTAACGTCACTTCTCTTGGAACTTCCTCTTCCCTTCCCTTCATCATTGCATCTCTCTCTCTCTCTCTCTCTCTCTCTCTCTCCTTCCTTTCGTTCATCTACTTCCATTTCTTTGCCTCTTTCCTTCTCATTGCTGTGTTTTTATTCATCCTTCACCATTATCTTACTCATCAATCTTACTATATTATTTTTCCCTCTCCTCCAGTCCTACCTATGAAGAGTGATAAAGACAACGTATAGGAACAAACGACATAATTGCTCTTCCGCATAAGTACACTGGTAGAGGTTCTGTTCGTCCCAAACTACTTTGTTACCTGGAGTGTTTCAAAGTCCGTTTCATAATTTGTGTTCTTCCATTTGCTGCGATTTGCTCTTTGTTTGGAAGCTTCGTGACATGGTCGGAAGGGGAAATGGAAAATCATCTGTATCTATCTATCTATCTATCTATCTATCTATAACGGGGGCATACTTTGTAGCTGCTCGCTGAAGTTAGGGTTGATTGAAGATCTGGAGTCGCTTCCCGCATCAGGAGGGTCACTACATTGTGCGTGGCGGGTAATGGTGACACGGGGCGCCTTATATAGATGTTCAGACCACTCAGACTTATGGTCCAGACTACGTAACGTAGTCAGTCCTTAAACCTAAATGAAACTTATAAATGGACACCAAGACTCTGGATTTCTGCCTTAGCGAATATTAAGATGGAGGAAGTGGCGATTGAGTTTGAAAACGAATCAGTCGTGTTGCACTGAATCAATGAAGGTGAAGTTTGTTCCATTTCCGTATTACGACGTTGGTGAAGAAACAAAATGATGCAGTTTGAGTTTGTTTACATTTAAATCTTGTGCCAGTATGTCTGGCTCGAGAGGTATCGCAGATCATAAACAATTTGGATTTGTCCACAAGTTTTTAAGTATTTTGAAACATTCGATCAGTATCCCACTGGAGTGACGTTTTCTAGCGATAGCATGCATAGAAATAAAAGCGTATAAGGTTTGATGCGCAATGTAGAGATCATCTCTGTTAACCTATGTGAAACGTCTACTATAGTCTATGTCTTTCGCATAGCGGAGACCAACACTATACCGCATATGGTGAGGTCTGTCAAAACTATTGATAATGATATATATATATATATATATATATATATATATATATATATATATATATATATATATATATATATATATATATATATATATATATGTGTGTTTTTGAATGAAAAATCCTTTTAATGAAGGCCAACGTTTTTTGGATTTTCGCTGCATCAATGCACAGCTCAAAGAATATGAGAGAGAGAGAGAGAGAGAGAGAGAGAGAGAGAGAGAGAGAGAGAGAGAGAGAGAGAGAGAGAGAGAGAGAGAGAGAGAGAGAGACTTATTAAGCGGCGTCACACTGGTCATATTTCTCCCAACATGTTGCTCGTTTTTGTCGGCGGTTGCAAAATGAACAACCACCAATAAGATTTATGGATCGGGAAGGAAGGACAACGGTTGGTTGGTTGGTTGGTTGTGAGAAATCGGGGTCAAATGACATTCGTGCTATTAGCTGTAAATGTAAATTGAAAATCAATCATCGTACATATTTACTCAAATTGTCAACTGTAAAACTCCAAAAACCGACGTACAGTCGACGATAGAGAGTAGTGTCACGGTTTTCAGAATGTTTAGCCTGGTGGCGGTATCTGGCAACTATACCACGGTGGCGCATTCACTGGTGATGTTAGTGACGCGTATCAGTGTGTACAGTGTGTGTGACCGTGAAATTATAATACTGTATAATATTATATCATATTATAATATAATGTAGTTAGAAATATACCAGATTACATGAATTCAATTTAGAAATGCGATAATGAATGTCTTTTACATGATGATGATGATGACGACGAGGTAAAACATCACGAACAGTCTGAAACACTTTTTCTTATTAAACTTTGAAACTACCGCGTGCAATGCTGTCCTTCACAGAGGCAGGCAGTGACTAATGCTCCTTACCATCAAACAGCAAATAGGCTTGAGGGTCTGTTTAACTCGCAGCCTTAATTCCCGTCACTATAAAGCCTCAAAGACAATTCAGATCATCAAAAATCTAAAATCATTTCTCCGTGAAGATTACGTAATATCTAAGTATAAATACGTGTGTGTGTGTGTGTGTGTGTGTGTGTGTGTGTGTGTGTTGAGTGCGAGCGCGGAAAAGCCCGCGGTCGACGACGCCATCATGTGAACGTTTATAGCCTATTATTACGTATAATTTTTTTAATAAAGAACAAGATCTCGGCTGTCAGGGATTTATTTTTTAAGTTAAAAGGCATAACAATCTCCCTTAATAAGTGCAGTATATTTTTAAATGTATCATAGTTTGATAAACAACTTAGAATTGCTCTTGACTAAATTTGACCGAAACTAAAAGCTCGTGTCAAAATGTAGCGACAGAGCCTAAAGAAAAAATATTTATTAAGCGTTAGCGACGGGCACTTTTGATAAATATCTATCTTAAAATTATGGAGAGTGCACCTGTGACCACCGATCACCACAACAGTACGATTTCGATAGGATATAATAATTTTCATGTCGCGTGGAGGGGTTGCCAGATGTCGCTTTCTGAACGAAACTTACTGGACAGTGTGACACTACTCTCTATAGCCGACTGTACATATTTACTGTCTGTTTGTCACTCGACACTCATTTACTTCAACCTTTGACTGCCGTGGGCAGTGTTAGGGACGTTGACCCGTCCTGGAGGTCATCCAGCGAGACTTTCTTGCACATTAGCTCGGTCGGAGGTCATGGTCTGAGAGGTACACCAGGACGGCCAAGTGTCGGGACATCCGCCCTCTCAAAAAGGTATGAGCTCTGAGGCACAACACTGTGGCCACGACATCTGTATCATCGTGAGTGATGAACTATTTCACTACTGAAGGCCGGGAACCACTAAGAATGTCTTCACAGTGAAGCGAAACTCCAGTGTGTGTGTGTGTGTGTGTGTGTGTGTGTGTGTGTTTACAACAAAGGAGACAGCTCAAGGGCACAAAAAAAGGAAACAATAAAAAAAAAGCCCGCTACTCGCTCCTCCTAAAAAGAATCAAAAGAGGTGGCCGAAAGAGAGGTCAATTTCGGGAGGAGAGGTGTTTTGATACCCTTCTCTTGAAAGAGTTCAAGTCGTAGGCAGGAGGAAATACAGATGAAGGAAGATTGTTCCAGAGTTTACCAGAGTTAGGGATGAAAGAGTGAAGATGCTGGTTAACTTTTGCATAAGGGGTTTGGACAGTATAGGGATGAGCATGAGTAGAAAGTCGTGTGCAGCGGGGCTGGGAGGGGGAGGCATGCAGTTAGCAAGTTCAGAAGAGCAGTCATGTGAAATATCGCTAGAAGATAGAAAGAGAGGCAACATCGTGACGGAATTTAAGAGGTAGAAGACTATCAGTAGGAGGAGGAGAGCTGCTGAGACGAAGAGCCTTAGACTCCACTCTGTCTAGAAGAGCTGTGTGTGTGTGTGTGTGTATATATATAGATATATATATATATATATATATATATATATATATATATATATATATATATATATATATATATATATATATATATATATATATATATATATATATATATATATATATATATATATATATATATATATATATATATATATATATATATATATATATATATATATATATATATTTTTTAAATGTAAGAGAACAGCATTTTTAAACACTGACTATCTAATGAGGCTCTCTATGCATGTTAACAAGGAAGGGAATATATATGCTAATTGTTTTCTCCGTATCATTAGTCATGTCCCGGTTGACTATTCACTACCACCCTCCCCTCATGATGACCCCCTTCGTGTGTTATAGCCTCTAACAACAAGACAATGTACTAGCACGCACTGTTACCTTCGCCTCCACCGCCACCACCATCACCATATCCCAACACCACACACCTGCACTAAAACCCTCGCCCCCACCGCGGCCAGCCATTGGAGACAAGCACGACCATCACTGCTTCCTAACTTCCCCTTCAGACCCTCGATGCGGCACCCACAAACTCCAACACCATCTGTAAAGCCCCGACGTCACCCAGCCCTTCTCCTCCTCCTCCTCCTCCTCCTCTTCCTCCGCTTCCACCTCCCTTTCCAATCATGCTAAACAAACCAATTAGTCTCCCCGTAACAAGCTCCTCCAGCGCCCGAACTACTAATCTATTTACCTTGTCTCCGATTGTGTTCCCGCTGGATGGCGCGCCGCAGCTACCAGCCCGGTTGAGCGGCGCGCGATGGCAGACGGATGAGGTGGCGTGGATGGCAGGACAGATACAGATGAGGGGACGGCCGTGGACGCACACCGAGATAGATGACGAGGAAATGAGCGATAAAAACCTTGATGATCACGAAGACGGATGAAGTGAGATTAAAACTGCAGCCCATGATAGAAGTAAATGCATGGGTAATACGATCATATGGAGCAGTTGATATAGGCGACGGGACGGCTACCGAGCACGAGAGATACAGCGGGCCGATAGCTATAATGAGGCGGGCAAAAAAAAAGAAGGAAGAACAAGCGGACAAATAATAATAGATACATGCATAAGCCAAACAGGTTCCTGGCTTGGGGGATATTAATACGTTTCTCTTCAATTCGCCTCCCCTGTAAATCTTGATGAACGTTGATCTCCGTGTACGATCTGATAGGGAAGAGAAGGACATGTAGCGGCCGATGATAATAATAAAGAAATATATATATATATATATATATATATATATATATATATATATATATATATATATATATATATATATATATATATATATATATATATATATATATATATAACACTGACAAACAATGCAAACGATTTTTATATGTGGAAGCGGCGACTGTTAACCTTTCCCCATTCCCCACTCACTCTCTCAGTGCGTGTGTGTGTGTGTGCGGGCGTTATGATGCCTGTGAACGATAAGCATGTGATGGTGGGGATGCCAGACAGTGATGGGGGGGAGGGGGGGGGGAGAGAGGGGGGGAGGAGAGGAAGGGATAAGTGCATGAAAATGAGGGTTTAAATAGATGCGGTGATAGAGAGAGAGAGAGAGAGAGAGAGAGAGAGAGAGAGAGAGAGAGAGAGAGAGAGAGAGATATATATATATATATATATATATATATATATATATATATATATATATATATATATATATATATATATATATAAAACCATGATTCTTTAGGATGTTCAGTAAAAAAAATCCTTGCCCTTTCTTTCTCCTCTTCTCCTTCTTCCTCATCTTCCTGTCTCTTTAATATCTTCGACCCAGGCAATCCCGAGTTTAGTTTCTTTTGCTTTTATTCTCTTCTTCCTCCTCCTCTTTCCCCTCTTTCTTCATTCTTCCTGCCACTTTATATGCAACGTATCTATGCTTGTAAATCCAGACTTCATATTCTTTAGCTTTCATAATTACTCTTTCCTTCTTATTATTATTTCTTCTTCTTCCGTCTCCTACTTTTCCTCTTTTTTTCTACTCTTTCTTTTTTCTCCTTGCATTCGTATCTCTCTAATGCTGCAACTCTATGACAGCAAATCCGATGTTCAATTTCTTCTGCTTTCAGCTTCATTACTCTTTCTTTCTCCCATTTACTTCTTCTGTTCCTCTTTTTTTTTTCTCTTTCCTTCCCTTCTTTTCTCTCACCCTCTCTGTCTCCCTCCAATGTTGCTTCTCGTTACATCCAAATCCAGACTTCAATTTCTTCTGCTTTCAGGTTCATTACTCTTTCCTTCTCCTCTTTACTTCTTTTTTCTCTTTTTCTTCTCTTTCCTTCCCTTTTTTTTTCCCTTGCCTCTCTGTCTCCCTCTAATGTTGTTTTTCGCTGCATCCAAATTTAGACTTCAATATCTTCTGTTATCAGGTTCATTACTCTTTCCTTCTCTTTACTTCTTCTTTTTCTCTTTTTTCTTTTCTTTCCTTTCCTACTTTTCCCTCACCTCTCTGTCTCCCTCCAATGTTGCTTCTCGTTACATCCAAATCCAGACTTCACTTTCTTTTGCTTTCATTATTCGCGTGTGTTTCTCTCCCAACTGCAGCACGACGTATGGTGTTCACCCTCAGCGCCCCTTCTTCACCCCATCCCTTCACCTCCCCCCTTCCCTCTTCACCCCATCCCCGACCTGTGCCTTCACCTGCATAATTACCCAGGGCAGCAGGTGTTCCCCGTGCACTGGTCAAGAAATGTTTTTTTTCTTCTTATAATTAGCTCTCAACATCAGCGCTTCATTTACTGCGCACTGCCTTACCACCACCTGCTATTTATGGGTCTGTTTGTTTGCTTCTTGCGAGTGCCCGGAGAAGCAAACACACACACACACACACAAAGGATCGTCTAAACAGTAATGGGAACAATCAACAACAAGGCAACATGCAGAGAGCCCTCACCACGCAGCGGCCCACCTCCACCACCGCCATCAGAATTTGTTTGTAGTCAGGTTAACAAATCTCAACACATTTTTTTGCTCTCATTGCGATCCTCCTCTGCACCCAAGCCCCCAAAGTGACGGCCGTTTCCGTGACATTTATGCCCCGCTTCTCGTTATCTCTCCATTAACAAGTTGGGAAAGTGATCCTTATCTCCAATTTATGCTATCTCGCAGCGTATTTAAACTCGTATACCTCTTCCCCTAATTTCTGTACCTGTGTGTGTGTGTTTGTCAGAAGGTCTCGAAAGTTTGAGAACTGGTTTGAGAGAATTTTTGGATCGAGTTGTAAAAGTGATGATTCCGGTGATGATTTCGAGGAGGCAATGAACACTGCTTTTAATGGACTGATAAACTAAACTCTGCAATTTTACTGTAATCTGCATGATCATAACTTGCTGTGGTACCCTGCTAACAGACAGAGCAAAATCAAAACACATATATGAATACAGGCTTCTAGACCGGGGAAATAAGAAAGAATCAGCCTCACACAACGAATATTCATCGATGTGTGTGTGTGTGTGTGTGTGTGTGTGTGCAATAATTCATATTGTTATTGCTATTATGTTATTATTTTCGTTATTACCATATATTTTGCTACTCATATTTTGTTATTGGCATTATTATCATCATTCTACTCCTCCTCCTCCTCCTCCTCCTCCTCCTCCTCCTCATCATCATCATCATCATCATCATTATCATCACCACATCGCTATGAGCCTATGACCACCACCACAACCATCACAACCACGCCATCGTTGCTATACACAAAGAACAACAACGCACACACACACGCACACACACACACACACACACAAAAAAAAAAAAACCGCTCCATAAGCCTCCGGGCGGCACGCACTCCCGCGTCAAAACAGATCACAACGGAGGCAAAATGTTTAACACGTGAAAAAAGAAAAAAGAAAGGGCAGTAAGCCGAGGCCGAGCCCCCGCGAGGATTGGCTACTCTTTTTTTTTTTTTTTACCTGTGTGTGTGTGTGTGTGTGTGTGTGTGTGTGTGTGTGTGTGTGTGTGTGTGAGTGTGTTTTACCTGTACGGCGCGGCAACTCGGCTTCCGTCGGGAGTAATTACCTGGCGCCGAGATGTTTATCGGGGTAATTAACCGGGGCGCAGGTGGGCGTATTTAATTAACATACATTGCCTCTTTTAATTACATCTCACATCGCGGTCTCCGGCGTGAAAACACAGGGAGGCGGCGGCGGTAGTCACGGGGCGGCTTAAAAGACGGCAAGGCGGCGGAGGGAAAGAAAGATAGGAAGGAGACAAAGAAGGCGATGACGACGACGAACAACACAACTGCGACCATGACCACGAATGAGATGAACGAGAACACAAGGGAAAAGGAGGAGGACAATAAACTAAAGTTAGAAAAGGAAGGAAAGATAATAACGAAAATAAAACAAAAAAAAGGGAGTGAGAAAGAGAAAATGAGATACGAAAACGATGACGAAGCGAAGAAGGACGATGAGAACGAAAAACATTGAAGAAGAGAGGGTGGATAATATAAGAAATTTAATGAAAAAAAAGAAATATGTAAAAAGAAAAAGGCGACTGAGAGAAAGAAAAAAAGAATAGGGAGACAGACGCAAGAAAACAGAGCAAGCAGGAGGAGGAGGAAGAAAAGGAGGAGGAACGGAGCAGGCGGAGAAGGAACAGGTCAAATAGAAGGAAGGAAGGAAGAAAGGAGAACTGGGTCTGGGGATTATGCGGGTCGTGTGGGGATGAAGGAGGATTGCCGGAGATAGCGGACGAGACGAGAAAATGAAGGAGAGTTACGAGGAGGAAAGTGTTGTACTGGTTTGTGAGGGGGGCGGCGTGAGTGACGGGTCCAGGGAGGTCGTGAACGTGTGGAGGGAGCGGGCGGATGTCGGGAGGGAGATGAGGGAGGAAGGTGGGGAGAGGGAGTTGAGAGAGAGAAGAGAGAGAGAGAGAGAGAGAGAGAGAGAGAGAGAGAGAGAGAGAGAGAGAGAGAGAGAGAGAGAGAGAGAGAGAGAGAGAGAGAGAGAGAGAGAGAGAGAGAGAGAGAGAGAGAGAGAGAGAGAGAGAGAGAGAGAGAGAGAGAGAGAGAGAGAGAGAGAGAGAGAGAGAATCAAAGAAAAAGAAAGGAAATAAAAAGTAAAAAGGGAAATATTTTGAAAGAAAAACAGATGAGGAAAGAAGGAAAAAAAGAAAGAAAGAAAGAAAGAAAGAAAGAAGAGAAAAAAAATAATGACTGGCAGATAGAAATAGAGAAAAAGTTTAATTAAGTCTGCCATTTCTATTACTATAACGATAAGGAGCAAAGGAATAAGAGGTAATGGCTATAATAATGAAAGTTACAAGTATTAACAAAGAAAACCAATACGATGGCAGAGAACATATCAAAGGGTGAAGTGGAGGCGGAGACGGCGGGCGTGGGCTTGTAGATGGCAATAAAGAAAGGTGGAACAGGGCAAGAGGCGTAGAGGAAGAGAAAGGAGAAGGGGAAGGGGCACATGAGTAGATGGGCAGGGAAGGGGGGAAGAAGGGGCACATTGGTAGACGGGAAGGGAAGGGGTAGAGAAAGAGACACTTGGGTAGAGGAAGGGACACATGGCAGGGGATAGGAGGAGGGGAAGGAAAACATAGAGAGTGGGGAGGAGGAGGGAGGGTGCGTGTCAAAGGCTTATGATGATGACGGTGACTGCGTGCTGGATGACAACCCACCCCGAAAAACATCATGAGGCGGAAACATTCACCGAAGACCCCCCACCCCCCCACCCCCAACTTCCCCCCCAAAAAACACAGGTGGGCGGGTGACGTAGGTGACGCGGCCAGGTGAGACAAGCAAGGTGTCCTGCTCTGGTATATCAGGCGTGATAACCTCCCCGGACAGGTAAATTGCAGATAAACTTTCCAGGGAAACCCGATACGGCCACGAAGGTAAGACAGGTAAACCACGGGTAATTATTCAAGAAAACCGGTCACGGAGAGGGGGGGGGGGGGGTCAGGGAGGAGGGTGGAAGGTGGGGGAAGGGGATGTAAAAGGAGGAGAAGGGAGGGGTCAGAGGGGGGGAGGGGTGAAAAGGAGGAGAGGTGCGGTGAAGTGGGGTAGAAAGAGATCAGAGGAAGAGGAGAAGAGGGATGACGAGGAGGAGGGACGGTTAAGGGATGAGGGAAATAAAGAAAAAAAGAAAAATGAGAAGAACTGAGAAAATGAGAAGAGAAAAAGAGGATACGAAAGCAAGAGAGGAGGAGAGGGGTGACGCCGAGGAGGGGGAAGAAAGGGAGGGTGTGGGGGAAGTAGAGTAGAAAGGGATCATGAAGGGGAAGGGAGAGGGAGGGTAAGGGAGAGAAAGAAGAAAGTGGGTGATGGGAGAGAGAAAGAAGAAAGAGATCAGGAGTGTAGGAGTAAGGCAGGGTGATGGGGTGAGGGAAGGGGATGGGGCAAGGAAGGGAAGGAGAGGAAGGGGATGAGCAGAGTGTGGGGAAGAATGAGGAGGAGGGGAGAATGGGGATGAAAGATAAATGAATGAAGGAGTGGATAGAGGAGAAGGGAATGGGGAGAAGAAAAAGATGGGGAGAACGGGAACAAAAGAGGGAGAAAGGAATGAAAAAAAGGGAGATAAAACAAAGGAATAGGAAGAGAGGAGGATGGGAAGACGAATATGTATGGAGGAAGAGGGAAAGGATGGGAACAGGAGGCGAAAAGGAGAGGGGAGGAAGGAGATAGGAGAGAGAGAGGTGGGAGAAAGATAAAACAAAAGAAGTAGAAAAAAGGGGAGGATGGGAAAACGAAATATGTATGGAGGAAAAGGTAACATAACAGAACAGGAGAATGAGAAGAAAGAAAGGAAGGGAAGAGAAGAGAGAAAGAGGGAGAGAAAATAGGATCAAGAGAGGTGAGGGGCCGGGGGAAGGAGGGGAGGAGGGGAGAAGGTAAAGGAGGGCCATGTATACAGGTAAACCCTTGAACCTAATGTGTATGGACAGGTGAAGAGGACACGTGACCCCATTCACGGCGCCCCTACATACAAAATTGAGCAGGTAAGCCATCAGTGGGGGCCTTGTACGGGGAAGCCACGAGACAGGTGATTCCCTTCCTCTCTCTCTTTCTTTTCTTGTATTGTATCTTCTTGAAATTACCGTCCTTCCTTTCTTCGTTAGATGGGTTTTTTTTTTTTTTTCGTTTATGAATTTGTAGTTCGTTCCTTTTTTCCCTCTTCATCTCTTTTTTTCTATGTCGTTTCTCTTTCATTCTTCCATTTTTTTTTACATTCTGATTTTACTTTTATTTTCTCTTTCTCATATTCCTCTTTCCTTCCTTCCTTTCTTTTTTTTCTTTTTTCGTTTGTCGTTCGTTCCTCCTTTCCTCCTTTGATTTTTTGTTTACTCCCTTCTCTTTCCTAATTTATATCTTCTTACTCTCATTTTGTCTTTCCTTCCTTCGTTCCTTCCATTCTTCCTCCCTCCTTGTTTTAGCCTTCGTTCATTTCCTCACTTCTTTCTTTCATTCGCTCCTTCTTTCCTCTCCCAATTTATTCCCTCCCCTTCGTACTCAAGGTGCAACGGTCTCCTTCCTTCCTTCCTTTCTTTTTCCTTCCCTCACTCACTCATTCGCCCCGTGTTTTACGAGCAGTGGGTGCGTTTTTTCCCTATAAATATGGAGCGAGGAAAAAAGAGAGAGGAGTACGCTGAAAAGAAAAAAAAAGAGGAGGAGGAGGAGGACCAGGAGGAGGAGGAGGGGGAGGAGGAGAAGGAGAAGGAGAAGGAGAAGGAGGAGGAGGAGGAGGAGGAGGAGGAGGAGGAGGAGGAGGAGGAGGGTAAATAAGTAAAGTGCAGGAATAAAACTGAAGTATGAAGGAAAAAGAGAAGAAGGGATGTGAAAAAGAGGAGGAGGAGAAGAAAAGGAGGAAAAGGAACATAAGAAAAAGGAGAAGTAGAAAAGGAGAAGGAACAAGGCTGAAGGAAGAGGAGATGGAGAAGATAGAGTAAAGAAGAGAAGGAGAATGATGATCAGTAAGAGGAGGAAAAGAGAAGGAAATAGGCTGGAGGAGGAGGAGGAAAAAAAGACGACGGGCGAGGAGGAGATTTAGAAAGAGGAAAGGAGAAGGAACAAAACTGGAGGAGGAGGAAAAGGAAAAGACAAAGGAAGAACAAAAGAACCACAAGGAGAAGGAAGAATAGCAGCAGGAAGACAACAGGAGAAGGAAAAAGGCTAATCACAGGTGTTCTTTCCCCGCCAAACACTAATTGCACCATGACTTAGATAAACACAGTGTTCAGAGTCGCTGCGCCGCGTGTTTGTGCCGCGCCAAAAAGCGGATTGCCTTCATAATTACTTCTGTTTTGTGGGACATTTTTTGGACATTTTTTTCCCCTCGCTCCGCCTTTCTCCGGTGCGTCGAGCCTCGTATTTCGCCGCTAAGAGAGACACGAGACCATTAAGAGGGGCAGCGTGTGCTCTTAATCACCACCAACACCACCCACTACCGCCATCCCTTCCACCACAACCACCTTAACCACTACCATCATCACTACCAGCCTTACTCTCACTCCTTCCTATGCCTCGCCTCCACCAACACCCTCTACCACCACCAACCTCATCAACCCCTTCCTATAACCCTCATTCCCCTTCAACCCCACTCTACCACCAACCTCACCTCACCCCTTCCCATGCGTTTCCTTCCCTCCCCCTAACCCTCTTCTACCACCTCTACCACCAACACCTCCCACCCCTTCCTGTACTTCACCTCAACCAAGTCTTTCTACTACCACCAACCTCACCCACCCCTTCCTGTGACTCTCCTTCCCCTCAATCCCACTCTACCACCACTATTACCAACACCTCCTCCCCCTACAATCCCCCCCCAATAAAGCAGCCCCCCACCATCTTAAACACCAAACTCCTGCTCTATAAATCCCCAATATTTTCCTTACCCAACTTGCCTCTCCTTGTATACCGCCTTCCCTCCCTCCCTACCTCCCCATGAATTACCTCAGCCACCATTCCTTCCCCTTGTGTGTGTGCCCTGGCTAACCCCTACCTTCCTCTCCCCTCCCCTGCCTCACTCCATACGGCACCTTTAACCCTGCCATCTTGCCACCTGATGTCTGATTCCCTACCTACTCCTTCCGAACCTTCAATACTAACTCCATGGCGTTACTACACTAAGGGACATTCTTAAGGATTTCAAAACCAAAGCTCACACATTTGACAAGGCTTTCGTAGAGATTGTGGGCATTTCCAAGGGTAGTCTTATGAGCCTAGTGATAGTTTGGCAAGGCTTCTGTACCATGAATATGAAGAAAAAAAAAAAACACTCATGAGAACGCGATTAATCTACTTTTTTTGGCTATGGAAATGGTTGTTGTGAGATGAGGAAGCTTATGAAAATACTGACCTAAGAACGACTGTCATTTGTCTCTCTTTTCCTTGTCTCGCATTCTTTCCTACCTTGATGCTAAGTTACAACGTTGCCATTAAAGCCTATTCAAGTTCAATAAAATCATGATATCTAATTACGTGTGTTTTAGTTACTGTCTGCTTCTATCTCTTCATCTATGTATCTTTCTTTCTCTCACTATCGCTCTCTGGCAGCCACACACACACACACACACACACACACACACACACATATACCCCCCCCGCCCCGCCCCCTCATACACATACTCCCCCACCCCCCGAATACACAATTTATATACCATCCATTGTGTGAATTATGTGGTCGCCTCGAAACAGATTGGCTTCATATTAGAGCGATAATTGTGGCAGGTTCATTAATTACGTCATTAGGGCCAGGCAACTGCGGTGCATCAAACAAATGATACCTGGCTAATTAAGGCTCAACGGTTTGTCAAAATTTACCACAAATAAATAATACAACAAGGGGATAATAAGAATAAATAGCGAGAGAAAGAGAGAGAGTAATGGATTAAAAGAAAGTAAGAAAGTAAGGAAGAAAGATTTAGAAAGGGAGAAACAAATAAAAATAAAGAACGAGAGAGAGAGAGAGAGAGAGAGAGAGAGAGAGAGAGAGAGAGAGAGAGAGAGAGAGAGAGAGAGAGAGAGAGAGAGAGAGAGAGAGAGAGAGAGAGAGAGAGAGAGAGAGAGAGAGAGAGAGAGAGAGAGAGAGAGAGAGAGAGAGAGAGAGAGCAAACCAGGTAGTGTACATCACCTCTCATTTGCGTCCCGGAGTTGAGGCGTTGCACTCACCTGAAAAGATAAAACAAAACAATAATGTATGCAGGTGGCGTAAGTAGAGGAGGAGGAGGAGGAGGAGGAGGAGGAGGAAGACGGGTTGGTGGGAGAGGAAGGAGCAGGGGGTGGGGCTAATGGGTGGGGGGCTCATGAGGGGGTTAAGGGGGCAGTGGGTCTCTCCTGCACATTATCATTCAGGCTCAACAAGCATTAGTCGGATAATTGTTTCTGCGTCCATTAACACATCGCGAGGCGGGGGCACAAAAACAGCCGCCCGGTAGTCGTCGGCTTCACGCACGGCTGGGGAGGTGCAGGCACGTCCCCGCCGCTATTACCAATGAATAGATGAAGGAATTATGCAAATCACTCCTGCCGCCGCCACCGCCGCTGCCGCTACTGCTCCAATCAGTGGCGGCGGCACGGGCGGGGGTCACGACGCTGCTCTCTCTCGCCCGCTGTCGCTTTCTGTTTCTCTACGTCTCTCTCTCTCTCTCTCTCTCTCTCTCTCTCCCATTGCTTCCATTCTTCTATTTTCTTTCTTACTTCTCCATCTGGTCTTTCTGTTCCTTTTATTCCTCCCTCTTCCCCCTCCTCTTCGAATCAATTAGCATCTTTAATCTATTCATAATCCACTTTACCTTTAACCTTTGGCACCAATAAATGCTGCTCATAAATGTGTGAGGTTACGAATTTGAATAATATCGAGGTGGCGGCGAGCTGGTTCAGGGTGAGATGCCGCTTTTCTTATGTTCTGTGGTTAATAGTAGAAGCAGTAGTGGTGGTACTATTCTATTATTTTTATTCTCATCTTTTATTATATTATTACTTTTACTATTATTTTTCTCCTTTCTTTCTTTTTATCACCATTAACATTATATTTACCATAACTATTATTAATAGAAATTAGCGACTATTCTCATCAAGTTTTATCACGCAAATCTGCAAAAACAGCTGCCAGGATTACGTAATTATTATCCGTGAACACTGAATGATTGCACAGGATTACGGTTTTGTGTCATCACTCTCAATTAACTCAAAGACATGACAGCCTGATTAATTATTCCCGCCGCCTTTTGAAGCTTGAATCCCATTACTCCCACGGCTACAAGACAGCACGATAATTGTGGTTTCTTTCACCGGCATTCTTATTCACCACACACACACACACACACACACACACACACAGTTTGCAGCCGTTTTACTCAACTGCTCGTCATTTGCAAGTCACTGTCATAAACATGAATTACACATTAGGTAAGCTGTATTAATATTGACTTTTTTTCTTGCATTACAAGGAAAAAATTGCCTGTGTCAATATTCTAGGAACTGTAATAGTTATTTATTTCCATAATCAAAATCAATGATTTACATTTAATGTGTTCACAATATAATGATAATGTCACGCTTGTAAAGCTTTAACCACAATCAGTATCAACACCTACGAGTCCTAATATAACAGATACTTCATTTTTATAAATAAATTAGATTTAAGGCTTTGTACTGTCAAACAACTAATTAATGATACTACTTATGTATACAAGATTTTGCCTATTAAATGTTACAGAAAGTATTTATTCAATAAGACTCATTTACCTGATCAGACGTGTTTAATTAATATAGTCAGTCAAGTGGAAGGGGACAGGGCCTCCTAATCTCACATTTGATGATTATTTTATGTGTATTTACCATTATGTAAATCATTAAACATTTTGTATATGCGATGCAACACCAAACTGCTTTACTCTCTCTCTCTCTCTCTCTCTCTCTCTCTGTCATCCATCCAATCATCTACTGCATCCACTCATCCAATAACTCTCTCTCTCTCTCTCTCTCTCTCTCTCTCTTTCACGGAACTATCTATCACGACGCGGCGGGTGTTAGGGAGGCGGCGGATGACGGATGAACTGTGTCGCGTTTTGGGGTGGGCTGAGGGCTTGAGGAGGAGGAGGAGGAGGAGGAGGAGGAGGAGAAGAAAGAAAAAAACAAGATGAAGAGCAAGAACAAGAACAGAACAAGAACAAGAGAAAGAAAAAAAAGACAAAGAAGACGACAGACAGACAAACACAGACATCCAGACAGACAAACAGACACAGGCACAGACCCTCCCCCCACCCCCCCAAAACACACACACAAACAGATATAAAAAAAAAGGACCCGTGCAGCCAGTCTAGTTGGGTGTAATCAGATGAGATACACCCACCCCACCACCACCACCTGCACGCCCTAAGGTAGCCCATAAAACCGTCGTGATCGTAAGTGGCTGTTGTCCCCGTGTGTTTGCCTTCCCCTATAGATACGGTGGGTGGCAGGGAAGGAAGGGCCGTGTGTCTCCTCCGCTCCGTGCCTTGTCGCTCCCAACACAGATTCGTCCTCCATAGGCCGTGTGTATATGGGGAGAAGGAGAGGGAAAGGAGGTTGGATAGGGTGCAAAGGAAAGGTAAAAGGAGGGGAAAGGAGATAGATAGGGAGGAAGGGAAGGATAAAAGAGGGAAAGGGAGGTATATGGAGTGCAAAGTAAAGCAGAAAGAAAGGAAAAGAGACATACAGCGAGAGAAGGAAAGAGAAAGGAGGTGAAAGGAGGTAGAGGAGGAATGAAGGAAAGGAGAGAGAGAGGAAGTGAAAAAGGAGTGGTTGAAAAAGGAGGAAAAGAGGTGAAAAAATGAGAAAGATGTGATTTTGAGGAAAGAAAGAAGGAAAGAAGGAAAGAAACAAAGGACAAACAAACAAAAAGAAAGAATGAATGAGGCAGAGAAGACAAGAACGACATAGATAGTATAGATATAGAGATAAAGAGGGAGAGAAAGAAAGAGACAAAGACAGAAACCGAGAGAAAGAGAAACGGCCGCAACCTTCCCATTTCTCTTCCCAATATTAAGACTGTCGACGCACCCGGTGTTCTCGTTCAATTGACTCGCAACTCGGTGATAAAGACGCTCGTAACTCGTTTTTTCTCTTATTATTTTCCACGCGGACATAAAGAAAAAAAAAAAAACAGAGCAATGAGGACTAACTCGAAGAAAATTGAGGAAACATTCATTAGGAAGAGCAAATTATTATTATGGAGACGAAGAGGAGAGAGACGTGATGAGCATAAATAAGCAGGTAACGGTTGAAAAAATATGAGGTTGTGATGTTGGTTCTCTCTTGTTAGGATATGCAGGTGCGCGGTGAGGTGTGACGCATGCTAATCAGGATCCGCTATAAGATTATCTACCTGTGCTGTTAAGGTATCTAATCCATAAGTGAAATAATAATAAAAAAGGAATATACTAAAACACTCGATGAATGAATTAGAAGTTGTTTGTGTTTTTTGCTTTTAGAATTCAAGAATACCTATGGAACTTTGACCCTAGAGAAAGGCAATTAAAACAAGCGGCAAAAAGGTAAACAAACAGGTAAAAAATAGCAAAAAATGAGACAAAAGGAGGAAAAGAATGAAAAAAATAGAGAAAAAATAATACTTCTAAAAACGAAACAAAAAACAGACGGTATGAAATGAAGAACAAGTAGAGAGCGAGAATAAGAAAAAATAATTAAGAAAGCAAATCACAGAAGAAGAGGGAAATAGGAGAGAAGAATAAGAGAGTAAAAAAATTAAAATATGGAAGACTGAAGCATATTACACACACACACACACACACACACACACACACACACACACACACACACACACACAACAACAACAACAACACATCCTCCCCACCCCCAACCCCCCCACACACACCTTTCCTCCCCCCACACAAACTCACCCAACCAAACTACAACAACAACAATAACAACAACAACAAAACGCTCGTTCACTCTAACCACTTCATAAGCCCAATTAACGAGCGACAATCAACGAACACCACGACGAAAACGAACCAACGCCAAAACGAGAACAAGAGGAAAGAAAAAAAGAAAAAAAGAAAGCGCCACAACGGGAGCTTCAGCGAGACAAGAACATCGATCAAAAAGAAACAAAACAAGAATAACAGCAAGACATGAGGGAGAAAGGCAACACAAGACACGCGACATGAAGAATATTAATGAGAGCCACAGACGAATTAGGAGGAACAGGAAAAGGAGGAGGAGGAGGAGGAGGACGAGGAGAGGGTGGGTTGAGGAGGAGGAGGAGGAGGAGAAAGGGAAGGAGGAGGAGGAGGAAGTTGAGAAATAAGAGGACTGCAAGAAGAGTAAGTGTAGATTGAGAAGGAGGAAGAAAAAGAGTAAACGGAAGAGAAAGAAATAAGGAAACAAAACAGAGGGAGAAGAGGAGGAAGAAGAAGAAGAAGAAGAAGAAGACCACCACAAACAACAACAACAACAACAACAACAAGGAAGGAATACGAAGTGAGTACAAGGAAGAGCAGAAAAAAGGAAAAAAGAATAAGGAAGAAGAGAAGCAGAAGGAAACGGAGCAACAAGGGATGTGTTGAGAAGACCAAGAAGGTGGAGGAGGAAGAGGAGGAGGAGAATGAGGAGGAAGGGAAGGAAGAGGAAGAGGGGGAGGAGGCATAGACGAGGACAGAATACATCAAGCCGGCCATCACAAGTCCGCCTGAGGCCATTCATCAGCTAAAGGTCAAGAAGACAAACACTATCGCTGACGCAGGGTTATGGGCACAGCGGGGGTCATCGGGGGGCGTGACCTCTGACCTCGTGGGGGGCTGAGATATGGGGCTTGGGAGTGTTAAGTCCAGGGAGGAGCAGGAGCAGGAGGAAGAGGAGGAGGAGAAAGAGGAGGTATAGGGGATTAGAAGAGAAGATGAGAGAGAGAGAGAGAGAGAGAGAGAGAGAGAGAGAGAGAGAGAGAGAGAGAGAGAGAGAGAGAGAGAGAGAGAGAGAGAGAGAGAGAGAGAGAGAGAGAGAGAGAGAGAGAGAGAGAGAGAGAGAGAGAGAGAGAGAGAGAGAGAGAGAGAGAGAGAGAGAGAGAGAGAGAGAGAGAGAGAGAGACAGACAGACAGACAGACAGACGGACTGACAGACAGACGGACTGACAAGCAGACAGACAGACAGATGCCATATACAAAATGCATGAGTCATTTAAAATAATATAACTACACATATGCAAACGATGTTCAGATGTAAAAAGGAAAAAAAAGATAAGAAATAAAAAGAAATAAACGAAATCAGCAGATGAAAGCATTGAGAGAGAGAGAGAGAGAGAGAGAGAGAGAGAGAGAGAGAGAGAGAGAGAGAGAGAGAGAGAGAGAGAGAGAGAGAGAGAGAGAGAGAGAGAGAGAGAGAGAGAGCGACGGTGTGTGTGTGTGTGTGTGTGTGTGTGTGTGTGTGTGTGTGTGTGTGTGTGTGTGTGTGTGTGTGTGTTCGTAACCAGACATGCGCTGAGTCACTAGGGGACGAAAAAGGTCAGCCATTACTATTTGACCTGAAAAAGAGGGAGGGGGGGAATGGGAGGGGAGGGGGGGAGGTCATAGGGAGAGAGGTTAAGGAGCGAAGGAAGGAAGGAAGGAAAGTAAAGAAAGAAAGAGAAAGAAAAAGAGAAATTAAACGAAGGAAGAAAGGAGAAAAAAAGAATGAATGAATGAATGAATGAATGAATGAAGGAAGGAAGGAAGGAAAGAAAGAAAAAAAAAAAGAAAGGAAGGAAGGAAGGAAGGAAGGAAAGAAAAAAGAAAAAGTAAGGAAGGAAGGAATTAATGTAGGGAGGAACGATTGATGTAAGAAATTAAGGAAAATGAATGTAGGAGAGAAAGGGAAGAACTAGAGAAAAAGTACTCTCTCTCTCTCCTTTTATGACTCTATAGCTTGACCTTGCTGCTGCCCTGACCTAATCTGCGGCCAATTAGAACAGGCATTTCGTGAGCGCCGGTGACCTGACCCTCGCGAGCCTCCGTGACCTCGGCTAACCCTCCACGGCTTCATTTGGTCAAGTTGAGCACACTTACACCGGTCATTCAGGTCAGTAATATTACCTGTTTCATACCTGTTCGAAATTCTGGAGAAGTTGTATTTTATTTTATTCGAGTTAGTTATTCACTCTTACTTTATATTTTTCTTGTTTTTTTTATTTACCACGTTTATCTATTTTTCCTGTTTCTTGTATTTTCCTCGTTTTTTTCATATTGTTTTCCCTTTCAAAGCTTTCGAATGTCGCTTTTCTGCTGCCATTCGTTCTTTTTTTCTGCTCATTTGTCATCTTCTAGCTCACAAATCTGCTTTCTTTTCAATTTTCTCCTTTTCTCATTTTGTATTTTCTTTCTCCATTCCTTTTATTTCCCTTTCGCTAATTTCCAAGATTTGCGCATTTTCTGGCTGCAAGGCGACTTTCGAATGTCCTTCTCCGTCATTCCATTTTTTCATTCGTTCAACTGTCTTCTATATCACAAATCCGCTTTACAATTTTTCGCTTACCTCGATATATAGTTTCTCTCCATTTGATTTTCCTTTATTTTTCATTCAATTTTTCGTATTTCTCGATCAATATTTTCTCCATTTATTTGGTTTTCTTTTCTTCTTCTGTTTTCCAGTCTCTCGCATTTCTCGATTTATATTTTCTTTCCATTCGTTTGACTTTCCTTTTGCTGATTTCCACGTCTTCCAACATTTTCCAGGGGCAAGACTCTCGCGTATGAATCGTTTGTGCTTAAATTCCTCCACTTGCCAACCCAAACACATTTCCATTATCTCGCCTACTCCTAATTATTACGTCTACACAGTAATTACAATACCCTCAAGTTTTCACAGTTTCCTTTCTCGTATTTTCTTCTCTTACCTCTTTCGTATTCTCTTTCTCCAATGATTCTCCGTTTCCTCATGCGATCACTCATTTTCTTTTCGCTCTTGTTTCTTTCCACAGCAATTTTATTTGTCTCCATCTTTCAGCGTTTCCTTCCCTCTTTCCTTCCTTGTCTATCTTCTTTTTTTACCGTCACCATTTCGTCCTCCTACAATCTCAACTTCTTTCTCATCCCCTCCATTTTACCTATGTCACTATTCCTCCCATATACCTCCTCCTCCTTCTAACTCAATCATACTTTTTTTTACCTATTTATGCCATTTCGACTCCATTTTTCTTTTCCCAACCTTTCTTTTCGTCTTCTTAAATCCATCTTATCTTTTTTAGCCCTATTTACCTTTCTTTTGCCTCTCCCTTTCATCCCCTTCCCTCCTCCAAGCTTACCTCTTTATGCTACTTCTATTTCTTTATCCTTCCTTCCCTTCACTTTGCTTTCCAGTCCTCCTTCTTCCACCTCTAAGCTTGCCTCTTCATCTTAACTCTTTATCCTTTTTTCCTTCACTTTGCTTTTCCCTCCTCCACCCCTCCTCCTTTACTTCTCTCTCTTGCCTCTTTACCCTGCTTCACTTCCTTCATCTTCCACTTTCTGCGCAATTTCCTCTCGCATTTCCCTCGGCCCCTCCCTCAGTGCCTGGGCGCCGGCGGGGACCAATAAGATGCCCTCAGATGCTGGATGCTGCAGCGCCTTGTATCTCTCAGCTCGATCTTAACCCTTGAGCGACAACGCGGAATTTCAAACCAAACTTTCTCCTCCTCCTCCTCTTCCTCCTCTTCCTCCTCTGTACCTCTTCCTTCTCTCTCTCAGTGCAAGATTCCTCCGGCACGGTATTGCACGCTGAGGAAAGGTGGTTTGAAGGAGAGGAAGGATGGGTGGGTGAGGTGGGTGGGTAGGTGGGTGAGGTGGTGGGTAAGGTTGGTTGGTTTGGGGGAAAAATGTTGAAGGAGTCACCGAGGCGTGTAAGGCAAAAGTGGAGGTTATATTCATACTGTCTCATTCTCCTCTCCCGACTTATTTTCTTTTTCTTCCTTATACATATAAGTCTCTCTCTCTCTCTCTCTCTCTCTCTCTCTCTCTCTCTCTCTCTCTCTCTCTCTCTCGCCGTCCCTTTCTCTCTTAAATAAATTCTGTCTCATTCTTCTCGCAGCATTATTATCTTTCTTCCTTTTACATATGTGGACGCTCTCTCTCTCTCTCTCTCTTGTCTTCCCTTGTTGCTCGCCCTGACTCGGATCTTATCGGAAAGTGACGTATTTTTTCCCTCCATCCTTATCACCGTCACGCCCGTATTCTCCCCTCCGCCCCCAGCCCCCTCCCGTCTGTACGTATTCGTGGCGCCACGCTGTGCCCGTCCGTGCTGTCCGTGCCGTCTCACCATAGCGGACGCGCTGCCATTAAACCGAGAGTCCCGTCCCGACTGTCACATGCACTCCCCACACCCGACTGACGTTCTCATACACAGCAACTCACACACCCCATCTAGCGGGAAGTTTGGGGATGTGTCGGAAGAAAATGGGGAGGAGGAAGGGGATTGGGGCTCAGATTGGGGGTCAGAGTGATACATAAGTCTGTGGATGAGGTGGAAATGCAGGTGATGTGGAGTAAGGTAAGGTGATGCATCCAGTGGGACCTAAATGGATGATTATAATAAGTTGTAGATAAAAGGAAATGGATGTATGTGGGGGTTATGGGAAATGGAGGCACAGCTGTGTTCGTATCAACTTCACAATGAAATTTTTGACCAGCAGTAAAAGTAGAGGTGGATAGGACCGCCAGCACAGACCTCAACGGGCCAACGGTACAAAGGTGTTCCCTGGTCCTCGTCAGGTGGACCAACAGAAAGAAATTGTCTGCTACAGGCCCTTGGTATACGTCAGGGTACAGTTGATGACATGTAAATGGACCAAGAGCTGAATCACCTCTTAAAAAATAAACGCTACCTAATGCTTACCCAGGTAGAGCACACTAAGGGACCTCCTATGCACGCAGGCCTTCATATCCCATCAAAGAATACGAGGCCGAAAGGAAAAATAGGAAACACTTAGTGGGAATGTGTGTACACGCGAGCTATGAGTCAACTCGCCGAGAGAGAATGGATGATGGACGGAGAGCGTGAGTGAGCTCGCGGAGGTAAAGGTTAGGTAGATACACACGGAGGGTGGAAGGAGGGATGAAAGAAGTGAAGCAGTAATGCAGGCTGTAAAAAAAGACTCGGCAGGTAAGGAAAAAAGTAGAGGGAAAATAACGACGAAGGATGGAAGTAGGGTGAAAGAAGTAGAAATTAATACAGTAATAAAGAAAAGAATTAGACAAGGACGGAAGAGGAAAAAATGAGAAAAGGGATGATGAAAAAGATACAATTAAACCCAAAACAGACAACAGAGCCGGAGGGAGAGAGTAAACAATGAGTGAATAAGGAATGATGGCAAAGCAGAACGGAAGACGAGGCCAGGCAACGCAGAGCAATGGAACCAAAGATAAGCACTGAGAGAACCCTGTCGTGTGCTGGAGGAGGAAGACTCTGATTAGGAGAAGGGAGAAGACGGTCATGGGGAGAATTATGGGACATGGAAGGAGGAACTGACGGATATAGCTGATGGGAAAGAAGGAATGAAGGGGGAACAGGCCAAGAAGGGACGTGGAAGGGCTGTAAAAAGGGTTGACGCATATAGTAGATGGGAAAGAAGGAAGGAAGGAAGAAAAGGAAGAGAAAGAAGCAAAGAAAAGGAGCGTGTTGGATTGCAAGAGGGCAAAAGAAATGAATAAATAATAGGAAAATAATGGGAAGAATGCAAAGAAAGGGACATGTTGGATAGCAAGAGGGCAAGGAAATAAGTACATAATAAAGGGTATGTAAATTATAAATAAAATAAATAAATAAACAAATAAAAAGTAAGTGAATAGTAGATGTTTGGGAAGAGAGAAAGGAAGAAGAAGAATCAGGAGAAAGAAAAAGAGAAAGAAGAGGAGGAGGAGGAGGCGTGGTAGTGGGCAGGTTGGGGGTTTGAAGATTATGAGTGTGGGTATATTTGGGAAGAGAAAAAGGGAGGATATAAGTGATCTGGAGGAAGGAGAGGAGGAGCAGGAAATGTGGTAGTGGGAAGGTTGGGGGCTTGAGGAGTGAGTGTGTCTGGGTTGAGGTGGGGGAGGTGGGGAAGTAACAAGCACCTGAACCGGCCTCTTGATGACGCGGTGACTGGACGCAGAATAATAAGAATTGCTTCTCCATATGCAAAGCCCGGAACAGGAAGGTCACGCAACTCAGCCAGCCTATAGCGTCTCAGGCATAACGGGACGAGGATGAGGAGGAGAAGGATGAGGAGGAGGAGGAGGAGGAAGGAAGGAAGAAGAGAAAGACTGAGAGGTGAGTAAGAAACAAAGAAAAGGGGCAAAACGGCACAGATAGGCAGAGAGAGAGAGAGAGAGAGAGAGAGAGAGAGAGAGAGAGAGAGAGAGAGAGAGAGAGAGAGAGAGAGAGAGACCGCATGGAGAGGGCTGAGAACACAAAAGGTAGGAAGGGAAAAAAAATAGGTGGAATGAAAAATAAATAGATTAGTATAGAGAAAATGCAGGACCAGAAAAAATAGAGAGAGGAGGTAGAGGACAAAGAAAGGGAGGGGATGAAAAGAGAAGGAGAGGGAGGGAAGGGAGGGGTTGGGGAGGACTGAGAACCGTAAAAAAACAAAAGGGTGGGAAAGGAAGAAAGGAGGAGAGAAAAAAAGGGGGAGCTAAGAGGATAGAAAAAGGGAGAAAGAGGAACGAGTGTAAATATGAAATACGAAAAACTTAAGTCTAAAAAAATAATAGAAAAAAAAATGAGAAAAGGGAAAAAACTCTACGGATTGGACATACAAACAGTGATTCACGAAACGATACACACACACACACACACACACACACACACACACACACACACACACACACACACACACACACACACACACAACTCCCCCCCACCCCACCCGCCCACACACACGGTTAAATGCCCCAAAGTAAACATATCGAGAGGTTTGAGTAGCTTAGAGGAAAAACAGCGAAAAAAATAAGTAAAAAACAATCGCTTCCCGAACACTGTTAGGCCTACTGAGAGAGGCTGGAGGGGAGAAAAACAACCTGACACGCGAGGGAAAACAAGCAAACAGATAGACAAACAGGGATAGCAAGAAAAAAACAGACGTAATTGCACGGACAAACACTATCAGAGGGGCACACACACACACACACACACACACACACACACACACACACACACACACACACACACACACACACACACACACACACACACACACTCTGACATAGGCTTAATAATTCTTTCCCCTACATCATCATCATCATCGATCAATCTGTAAGTGTACAAAAGGCGATCATCTTTCGGGAGAAGTACACACACACACACACACACACACACACACACACACACACACACACACACACACACACACACACACACACACACACTTAACCATTCTTTTTCTCTAATAAACCCAAGGAAACAAAACAAACACACAATTTTCACTCTGTACAAGCAACCATTCATTCCTCCAAAAATCAAAGGCAAAAAAACAGGAGAGGAAATTTGCTTTACTCGAATCAAAACACCAAACACACTTAACAGTCCAATTATACCGTGAAACCCAAAGTGACAAACAGTAACACAATCAACAGTCCCGCGCACACACACAAACACACAAGCACCCGTCAAAACATCCGGACCAGAAAAACACACCCGCATATCCGGCTAGCGCTTGGATTGAAAGGAAGAGAGGGGAAGGGCGGAGGGAGAGAGAAGCGGAATAGGGAAAGAGGGAAGGGAATACAAGGGAGAGGGAAGGGGGATGGAAGGAAGCTGGGGAAGGGGAGTAGGAAAGGGGGATGGGTAAGGAGGGAAGGGAAAGGGGACGGAGGGAAGCTGGGGAGGGGAGGGGAAAGGGGAGGGTAAGGAGGGAAGGGAAGGGGGAGTGGGGAATAAGGGAACGGAGTACATACACTACTACACCTCTTTAGTCCGTAACGCGACCCGCTCAGAGAAGATTATAAACACGGGTCATGTTGTTGTGAGCGACGGCAGGGGTGGTGTGGGTGGAAGAGGGGGGAAGAGGAGGAGGAGAGGGGGGAAGAGAAGGGAAAAGAGAGGAAACGAGGGGGAGAAGAAAGGATGCGATGGAAGAAAGGAGGTGGAGGAAGAGGGGGGAAAAAAGAGGAAGAGGGAGGAAGAGGGAGGAAGGAGAAGGAAAAGGGCTAGCGAGGGAAGAAGGAAGGTGGAAAAAGAGGGAAGAAAAGGGAGGAAGGGAGATCAAGGAGGGAGAAGAGAGAAGAAAGGGGTTAACGAAGGAAGAAGGGAGGCAGAGGAACAGGGAAGAAGAAGAGGAAAAAGGATCGAGGAGGGGAGAAGAGAGGAAACGAAGGGGAGAAAGGGAGAAGGGGTGAAGAAAGGCACTAGCGTGGGTGGAGGAAAGGGAGGAAAGGATGGAGGTATGGAGAGGGGAGAGAAAAGAGAAAGGAATGGGGAGAGAGAGAGAGAGAGAGAGAGAGAGAGAGAGAGAGAGAGAGAGAGAGAGAGAGAGAGAGAGAGAGAGAGAATGTTTATATATGGAGATGAGGCAGAGGAGGGAGATGGACGTGGTTGGAGGGAGAGGTGGACGGGAAGTGGAGCCGGGGGAGCAATTTCCTACACACACACACACACACACACACACACACACACACATGGTAAATCACACATTCGCATTAGTTAATAGAAAATTGATGAAATTGATGATGGCATAACACTTCCTCCTCCTCTTCTTCTTCCTTCCCCTTCTTCCTTTTATCTTTTTTTCCTTTCTTTCTCCTCATCCTTCCCCTTTTTTCCTTTCTCCCTCTTTCCTTTCCCTCTCCCTTTCTCTCCTTCCTTTCCTTCCTCTTCTTTCCTTTCCCTCATTCTTTCTCTCCTCCCTTTCTTTCCTTTCACTCTTCTTTTCTCTTCCCTTTCCTTTCCCTCAGCGGCACTCCCTTGACTTGGGGATGAGCAGCGACGTGTTTACATCTGTTCCTTCCTTCCCCTTCTTCCCTCCCTTCGTCCTTCATTCTCTCCCTTCCTCTCCCCTTCCTCCTTCCCCCTTTTCTTCACACCTTCTCCGGTTCACTTGGCTCACAACATGTCGTCTTAGGTTTCCTCTCTCTCTCTCTCTCATTTTAAACACTTTAAACACTTTAAACACTTTATTATGTTTGTCAAAAACAACATATATTTATCTCTTACAATTTTTGATGAGACAAACAGCCCTTTATAAGCTAAGGCTTTTTGGGCAAGAAGCATTAGGATAAAAGAAAATACAAGGATACAAAAAAATACAAAACAGGAAAACAGAAAAAAATGCTTAACACACATTATAAAGATGAATAAGATAATATTAAAGCATAATAGATAGTTTCTTGGTAAATCAATTATATTAAGAATGGAAATATAACAAATCATGAATGAAAGATAATAGAAGAAAATTATTCAGAAGAAAAGAAGAAAAAAAACAAAGCTCAATAACAAAATGAGAAAGAACAAAGAAGAGAAAGAAGAGAAACACATAATGTTCTTTTATAATCAATCAAGTTTGACTCAGAATTCAGTTAAGGATAAAACTCAATAAAATGGCACTTGGTAAGAATACTGAATTACAGTAGCACTACTGATAATATCATACTCACACATGCATTTGAATGTGCATACAAAAGCACCTACAATTGTATACATATATCCATATACACACATTTGCACTCACCTGATATATACATGTACACATATATAAGTGGAGGCCTATTGGTGATCCTAAGAATGATAATACAAAAGAATGATGGATAACATAAGTGCAGATAGATAAACATTAAACACATATTGAGATTAGTAAACATTTGCAAGTAGATTTGACGTTCGGTGATTAATATAGGGACAAGAGATATTTCTTGTATTTGCATTGAAAGGTCTCTCTCTCACCAATTTGTCAGTCTCTCTTTCTCGGTATAATCTTCCGTCTTTTATTCTCTCCCACTTTATCCTCTTGCGTTTTTTTTCCTCCTTCCTTCCTTTCCCTCCGCTCTTCCTCCAGAACACATAACCCTTTCCTCCAATCCGTTCCTCCCCTTCCTAATCCTCTTCCGCCCTCCCTCGCGCGCCGCCTAATCCGGCTAATGCAATCAACTCTTCCATGTCAAAAGCTCGTGACACAAAGCTGAGGTTTCTTCTTTATGGCGCCGAAAACCTCTCCTTCTCTCCTTCCCTCCTTCCTTCACTCGTTCCCTCACTCCTTCGTTCCTTCATCCCTGCCTCCCTGCCTGCCTCCTTCCCTCCCTGACTCCCTGCCTCCCTCCCTCCCTCCCTGCCTCCCTGCCTGCCTCCTTCCCTCCCTGACTCCCTGCCTGCCTCCCTCCCTCCCTGCCTTCCTGCCGTGACGCGGTAATTGTTTTCCACCACGTTATCTCGATGGTTATTATTATGTTAGATTTCCTGCTGTTGTTTTTTTTTCTTTCTTTTTTTAACTGCACATTCTTCTTACTTTTTTTCTTTTTGTGCTGCTTTATTTATGCATTCGTTTGTCTATATAATTATTTCGGATAGAAAATTAAATACAATAATAATAATAATAATAATAATAATAATAATAATAATAATAATAATAATAATAATAATAATAATAATAATAATAATAATAATAATAATAATAATAATAATAATAATAATAGCAATAAAAGTCATGCTGATAATACTAATACTAATAGGAATAAGAAGAATATGCATCAAAAAGAAGAACAAGAACAAAAGAACAAGAACAAAAAGAAAAGAAATAAAACCGAAAATATGGTACTTTATTTAACCCACGCATTAAACACAAACACCTTAAACATTAATTTTGATTTACGAGAACAAGAGGTAACGCACGCAGTACCTCCTACACGCCGAGGGGGAGGAGAAGCAGAAGGCGCTCCGTCCGTCCTTTGATGTGACGACGACGCAGTAAATGGAAGAATTAGGACTAAAGTCTCGACGCTGAGCGAACACTAACGACAAACCACTTACCGCTTGAAGCAAACCAGATAACGGGAGGCAGAGAACAGGGGAAGGACACACACACACACACAGACACACACACGACCTAGACGCTCCTAAACGAAAACAGAAACGATGAAGAAGAGGAGGAGGTAAAGGAGAGAGAAAGATTAGGAGGAGGAGGACAAGGAGGAAGAAGGGGAGCTGGAGAAGGTGAAGGAAGACAGGGAAGAATAGAAGGAGTAGGAGGTGGAGGTGGAAGAGAAAGAGGAGGGCAAGAAGTCTGTCGAGGAGGAGGAGGAGGAGGAGGAGAAGGAGGAGGAGGAGGAGGACAGTCGAAAATGAGGATGATGAAGACAAAAAGGAGACAAATACGAAGATGATGGCAAAGACGAGGACGATAACGAAGGCGACGAAGAAGAACGAGATAGAGTAGAACGAAGGGAAGGAGGAAGAGGCAGAAGAAGAAGAGATTAAACACTCCTTAACCGCAACCACAACACGAGAGAGACAGAGAGACTAGGATAGATGGCAGTGTCTTAGTGATGGCAGGAGCGGCACTTGAAGAGGAGGAGGAGGAGGAGGAGGAGAAAGAGGCACCGCTAACCAAGACTCTCACCAGGGCGGAGAAGAGGGCGGAGAGGTGGAAGTAGACATGTGGAGAAAGTGGAGGTAAGTGAAGGATGGGATGGAGAAGGGGTGAAAGGAGAATGTGGAGAAAATGGGAGGGATGAAAAAATGAATAACTGGAATGAGATAAGAGTGTGAATGAGAATTATGGAAAGGAAAGGAAGATAAAGGAATGAGAAAGGTGGAAAGTGTGAGGTGGAATGACAGGTTTAAATGTGGAGTACGAAGAAAATTAGACATAACGGACGGTGGAAAGTGGAGCGAAGGAAAATAAATGAGAAAGATCAAGAGAAAAAAGCGGGATAAGGGAAGGTGACAAATACGAAGATGATGGCAAAGACGAGGACGATAACGAAGGCGACGAAGAAGAACGAGATAGAGTAGAACGAAGGGAAAGATTAAGAGAAAAAAGCGAATGACAAAGTGGAGAATAGGTCAGAATGTGAAAAAAAATGAAGAGTGGTGTAGCAGGGCACGGACGAATGGTGAATATGGAGAAAACTAGATAACAGCACGAAGAGAATGTAAAAAAAGAAATTATAACGTACTATTGTGCAATAAAGACAAGGGAGAGGAGAGACAAGTGGACGAGGAAAGGTGAAAGTAAAGCAATTAAACACAAGAATGATTTAGCAAAATGTGGAGGGAGTTGGGCATGGAAGTATTTCAGGCAGGGAAGGAGAAATTTTGAAATGTATTGTATGTAGACAGGTGTGAATGTAGTAAGGACAAGTGTGAAGGGAGGTCGAAAGGGAAGAGAGGTACAGTATGAGAAGGGCTGAAGTGTGTGTGTGTGTGGGTGGGGGGGGGGGAGGGTGAGGTTAGCAAGGACAAAACATAACCAGTAAAAAGGGAGATGGGTTAGTAGAAAGTAAGAAAAACAGAGAGAAGGAAAAAAAAGAAGGAAAATGAGAAGAGAAGGGCTGAGGTGTGTGTTGGGGTTTACAGAGACAAAACAATAACAGCGAAGAGGAGAGAGGTGGGTTAGTGGAGAAAGGCAAACAAAATAGCAGCGACAAGAAGGGAGGTTGGTCATTCGAGGTAAAGGGAGAGAAAGTACAAACAATGAAAACAGAAGGAAAAAGGACGCACAAACTTAACAATGAAGGGAGCGAATGATGTGGAACTCCGGAAAGGGAAGAAAATGGTGAAGGAAAAATGAGTACACAGAAAGGGAGATGGGCGAATGGAGCGGAAGGAAAACAAAATGCAAGAAAGAACAAAAGAAAAGAAGGGAAAAAAGGGTCAGTGATTTAACATTGTAGGCAGCAAACGATGTGGAACTCCGGTATGGGAACAAGAAGTGAAGGGAACAGAGGTAAATGGGTGAGGAAAAGTGATGGGTGTTGTTAGTGGTGGTGGTGTTAGTGGTAGTGGTGCTGATCGTGGTGGTGGTGTTATGGGAGGGGAAAGGCAGGGGTGTGGTTGGGGTTGGGGAGGCGTGTGGGGGAGTGGTTGTCAAGGGTGTGTCTGGAAGGGTGGCGTGGCAGGCGTGTGTTTGAAAAGATGACAAGATAGAAGGAGGAGGGGAAGAAGACGAGGGAGGAGGTGAAGGAGGAGAAGAGGAGGGAGGAGGTGGAGGGGGCGTGTTGTTTGGAAGTGTGTATGTGTATGTGTGCGTGTGCGTGTGCGTGTGTGTGTGTGTGTGTGTGTGTGTGTGTGTGTGTGTGTGTGTGGTTGTGTGTGTACTGACGCGCATGTCTAGGCACCAAAACAAATAATAAAAGAATGAAGAGAAAAAATAAATAAAAAAATCCTTGAAAACAAAAGATTTACAAAAATATATAAAAAAAATTGCTTATACAAAACCAGAGACTCGCTAAAGACAAAACAATCAAAGCTAAAAACACAAACAAATAAAAAAATGCCTTAGTGAGCAACGTAATTAAACAGCATCAAAAACAGGAAACGAGGAAACGAAACTCACTCCCAGTATCATGATGTCTTCTGTAGAAGGCGCTTTGCTTTGCCCATACAACTCCACACAAACATCTTCCCCTTCCTTCCACCTCACCACCACCACTACAACAACTACTACCAGGCCTTCCCCTTCTATTTCCCATCCCCTCACTTACCCATCCGTCAGGATGGCCGAGCGGTCCAAGGCGCTGCGTTCAGGTCGCAGTCCGGTCTTCCGGGCGTGGGTTCGAATCCCACTCCTGACACACTCTTATTTTAGCCAGCAGGATAGAACACGTAGTAATGGATTTAAATTAGAAAAGTATAGATTAAGGAAGGAAATAGACAGGCATTAGTTTAGTAACAGGGTGGTGGGGGAATGGAATAGACTAAGCAATCACATGGTGCGTGCAGCGACGTTAGCTTGTTTTAAGAGTAGACTTGATAGCTACATGGACGAGGGTGACAGGTGGTAGTGGGGGGGATCTGGAGCTGCCCTGTGTAGGCCACTTGGCCTCTTGCAGTCTCCATATGTTCTTATGTTCTTATGTTCTCCTCTCCTCCTTTCCTCCACCTTCTACAAGAGCTCCACACCCACATCTTCCCCTTTCCTTCTCCATTTTACCTCCGACTACTCCACCACCCCACTACCACCACATACAGCCCTTCCTTCTTACACCCTCGTCCCCTCCACAACCTCTTCCCCCTTCCTCCACCCCAGCAGAAGTTCCACCCCCCATCTTCTCCCTCCCTTCTCTCCTCCATCACCATCCCCACCTCTTCCTCTATTTTCTAGTCCCCTCCACAAATTCTACTTCCCTCTTCCTCCACCCCCTACAGGAGCTCAACACCCACATCTTCCCCTTTCCTCTACCCCTTCCCCACAGCACCACCATCACCATGACCCCTCCTCTATTTTCTCCTTCACTCCTCAGCCTTTCCTCCCCTCTGCCCCCCACCCCCGCCAGAAGACTCGGCGGCACCTCTGACTCACAGGACTGACAGACATTAAATGAAAGGCACATGTGAGCAACCCCCCCCCCCATGCACCCCCTCCCCTTCCACCCCCCTCACTCCTCCCTCTCTTCCCCGACCTCTTCATACATCTCCTCCCCCTTCCTCCCCTCCCCCTCCCCCTCAGCTGGCCAGGCACGGGGACTTGTAAACACACGCCAATGTCTTACTCTCTCTCTCTCTCTCTCTCTCTCTCTCTGTGAATGTTGGTGTGTGTCTGTATTCTGTCCATCTCCTCCTCTTCCTCCTCCTCCTCCTCCTCCTCCTCCTTTCACACCCTTCCTCCCTGAGCAATCACTGTCCCTCCCTCCCTCCATCCTCCACGATAATTCTCCTCCTCCCTGACATCTAACATCACCTCCCTCCAAATTCAGCATCCCACAATTTTTTTCTCTCTCCCTCTCGCTCTCTCTCTCTCTTCCTCCTTCCTTCATTCCTCTCCTACCTAGCTCTCTCTCTCTCTCTCTCTCTCTCGGTCACTCCTTCAGACCTCCTCCAACTCCTTTCTTTCTTCAAAACAGTTACCATTGCTTCTCCTCCTTCTCCTCCTCCTCCTCCTCCTCCTCCTCCTCCTTCCTCAAACGTGCACCCAGCTTCCTCTCTTCTCTTCCTCTCTTTCTCTTTCCTCCACCATCAATCTTCCCTCCATCTCTCCTTCCTTCTCTCCCTTCCCTCCGTGCTTTCTACATCTTATAAACACGGCCCAGCACGTGTTTTGGGGGCGCTTGTGTTGGTAATCTGATCCTTGTGTTAAAAGACGAAATGGTTGTTAATTAGTGGCAGGGGTGCATGGGGGGAGGGGGGAGAGGGGGAGTAAGGGAGGGGTGTCACAGGGTATCCAGGGGGGCATCTTGAAGGCACATGTTGCAAGCAGAAGCCAGACGTTGCAGAGACTGATGGGCAAGATATGTGCTGGGTGAGAGGGGGGGGGGGGGGTTGGAGGTGAGGTGAGGTGGTGGTGCTCCTGTTTTTTTTGTTTTGTTTTCGTCCCTTTCGTGTGATGTTGCTAATCTTCATTTGGGGTATATATAAATCCGTTTCTTGGTTGATGTTGTTGTTGGTGGTGGCGGTGATGGTAGTGGTGGTGGTGGTGAATGTGGAGGTGGTGGTGGTGATATTTTCTCAACGGTTCTGGTGGTGCTAATAATGATGATGATGATGATGATGATGATGATGGGGGTGAGGGTGAGTTGAGCCATTGCAGTAGGTGATGGTGAACACGGTGGTGATTGGTGGTGGTGGTGGTGATGATGATGATGGTGCTATAGTGAAGCTGATTTATAATGATTCTACACTTCTCTAACTGCAATATGTCGTTCCTGTTGTTTGTCGTCGTCGTTGTCGTCCGTGGCTGTCGTGTGTCAAGGGAGGCTGTCGTTTTTCTCGCTGGTGCTCTTGTTATTTGTTTGTTTGTTTTTGTCTCAGTAAGCGCTGACTGACATGGCCCTGTTGGTTGTTGTTGCATGAGGCTTAACTCTCTCTCTCTCTCTCTGTACAGACTTTCCTTCACACCTCTTTCTTTCTTTCCTTCTTTTTCTTTTTTTCCTGAATTTTCATCTTCATTTGTATTCCTGTTTGCGTCTCTCTCTCTCTCTCTCTCTCATTCCTACATTCTCCATATTATCACCGTTCGACTCATTTCCCTTTCCTTTATCCAGTCACTCCTCATTCCTCCCTTCCCTTCCCTTCCTCCTGCATTCCTCATCCCTGTCACATATTCACACTTGTCTCGCTACATTCCCCACTTCCTTCAAACTTCTCCTCCTGCTGTCTCCGTATCCTATTCTCTATACCTTTATGCATTTCCCAAGGTGTTCCTCATCCCTTACGTAACTCACTATTTCCTGGTTTGCTCCCTGACTTGACTTTCTCTATCTTCACATTTAATGACTTTACTTCGTTTATCTTCATTCATAACGTGACTTCCTTTATCTCAACTCATAACTTTACTTCCACTATGTCCACACTTATGATTTGGACTCCTTTATCTACAAACTCAAGCCTTGACAACTCTTACTTCGCTCCACACTCATGACTACAATTTTATATTCCTCGCACTGTTTACTCTCATTCCCTTCATTCCTCAAATAGCTCACCACCTCTTGCACTTCTTTTAACGTAAGACTTTACTCGCTTTCTCTTGCATTCCCTACTTTTTTTTTCCTTCGTTCTCGCGTTCCCAGTCTATCTCTCTCACTGCTTTGCTTTGCTACACTTCACTGCTCTTCTCTCCACACTTAATCCCTTATTTGCATCCCCCACACCACTCCCTCGCATTTGCCACTTCCCTCTCACAGTTTCACCATCAGAAGCATTTTTAAAAACAACTCTCATTATTTTTCTATTTATTTTCACCTCACCTTTTCCCTCTCCCGCATTTCTCTGGTAGCACACACTCGTCCCCTCCTGCACGCATTCCTCATTCTTTTATTCCTAACGCCAGTAATTCACCCTTCTTGCTTTTCTCAATTTCTTATATTTCCCTCTCTTCACATTTTAGAGCAAATTCACTTATCCCTTCCTGTATGCATTCATCATTCCTTACGCCAGTCATTCACCTTTCTTGCTCTGCTCATTATTTTCTTCCCCTTTCTTCCGCATTTCAGAGCTAGCACATTTATACAACTTTCTGCATGCATTCTTCTTTCCCCTCATTCATTCAACTCCTCATTCCTCACGCCACACTCATTCACTCACCCGTCTGGCTATCCTCAGTCTTTGCTTTCCCTTCCTTTCTTCCACATTTCTCAACAAACACACTCATACACCACTCTACATGCATTTCTCACTCACTCTGTTCCGCCCACTCACTCCATCAGCCCCTCACGCTACTCACCCCTCCCTCACCTCTCCCTTCTCTCCTCCCCCATTACTTCTCTGCATGCATTCCTCACTCCGTTGTGCTCACTCCTTCATCCCCTCACGCCACTCATCCCTTACCCAAACTCACCTCACCTCTCCCCTCTCAACCCCCCCACCTCGACCTGCGGCTGGGGTTATAAACATTTATATTCCTGACAACTTTATTCTCGGCGCCATTGTGTGAGCATTCTTACGGCCGACGAGCACGAAATTCGGCTGACATCCATGCGAGATTAATATTAACTTTTATTATTATTATTATTATTATTATTATTATTATTATTATTACTATTGGTGGTGGTGGTCGTTATTTTTTGCAGTGCTGGAAGGATTTATTTTTTTGAAGTACAGTAGTGACAGTCGTGGAAACCTAAGATGTAGTAAAAGTAGCAGTAAGGATAGAACAACCACAGTAGTAGTAGTAGTAGTAGTAGTAGTAGTAGTAGTAGTAAAAGTAGCAGTAGTAATAGTCGTAGTAGTAGTAGTAGTCGTGGTAACAGCAAAAGGAGAAAGAGTAGCAGGAATAGAAATAGTAACACTAGCAAAAGTAACAGTAGAAGTAACTAATAGCATCTGTAAATCAGCTCCTGCCTACGACTTGAACTCTTTCAAGAGGAGGGTATCAGGACATCTCTCCTCCCGTATTTGATCTTGCTTTCGGCCACCTCTTTTGTTTCTTTTTTAGGAGCAGCGAGTAGCGGGCTTTTTTTTATTATTGTTTTCTTTTTTTGTGTGCCCTTGAGCTGCCTCCTTTGTTATAAAAAAAAGTAGTAGTAGTAGTAGTAGTAGTAGTAGTAGTAGTAGTAGTAGTAGCAGCAGTCATAGTAGTAGTAGTAGTAGTAGTAGTAGCAGGGGTAATAACGGTAATGACAACCAGGGCAAGCACTCGCAACACTGCACGCTCGGTCAACACAGGAAGGCCACGTCATGCACGGTGTTTGGCCGCGGCACTAGGCTCGGCGGGCACCTGGTACACACACACACACACACACACACACACACACACACACACACTTTCTCTCCATGCAGGCGCCACACCCTCTTCCCGTCCAGCCGCCACACCCTCTCTCTGGCGGTGGAGGAAGAGGAGGAAGAGAGGAGTGAGTTGGTGGGTTTGTGGTGGAGAGGTAGGAGGATGGTTGAGGTATGACGGGAGAGATGGATGGGTAGGGAAAAGGTGTAGATGCTTAGATGGACAGGTGTGGAGAAAAGGGAAGAGGAGGGTGGGTGAGGTATGACGGTAAAGGTGGATGGGTAAGGAAAGACTGTGAATGGATGGATGGATGGATGTGGAAGGAAGGTGGAGAGGAGGCAGAAGCGGTGTTGATCAGGTGACTCTGTGAGGTCCCTTAACACTAAACAGACTCCAAGCGTATACATCTCCCTGCTTGAACCTCTCACCTCCAATCTGGGCTAGCAACGCAGCATATCTCTCTCTCTCTCTCTCTCTGTTAAAATATTGGGTGTTTACTTTGACAAGTACATGACGTTCGACACACACATACATCAACTCAACAAAAAAGTAATAGGGGTTATAATGTTCATAAACAGAATTAAGGACATATTTGATAAGGACACCAGAGTGATTGTTATCAAGACACTAGTGTTAAGTCTAATCAATTACGGACTAAAAATATGGGGCAACACCAATGAGACCCTCATGCAGCGAGTGCAAAAACTGCAAAACTTCGCTGCCAAAGTTGCTGCTGGGGCTACAAAAGACGCGACCGTGCTACTCCTGTGTTACAAGAACTAAAGTGGATAAAGATGAAAGAAAAAGTGAAATTCGATCAGTGCATAATGGTGTATAAAGTGACCCATAAATATTATCCTGAGTGGCTACTAAACTTACCATATGTAACACAAATTAACGAACTTGTAACGAGACAAAACGGAGACCTATTTATCCCAAGAGTGAGAACAGACAATGGTGCGCGGTCACTATTAGTAAGTGGACCAAGAGCATGGAACAAGCTCCCCCCTAATATAAAAGAACTCCCGTCACTCACGAGCTTCAAGAAAGCCCTAACTATTCACGCTCTTCAAGGAGGCTTTTGCTAAAGAACGCGTGAAGGACATAATATACACTTATCTCGTACATATGTATTATATCTAGCAAGTTCCTATATATGATATCCCATGTAAATATTTAGTAATTAAGATAAAAGATTAGTTAAAGAAAGTCTTATATATGATATCTGTACTACATGTAAAGTATTTAGTAATTAAGAGAAAAGCCATTGTACATTGTACTTTAATGGAATAAAGCATTCTGATTCTGATCCTGATTCTCTCTCTCTCTCTCTCTGTAGACCAGGTGGAAGGAGACATCTCAACAGACTAAAATGAGCTGTTCTTCCTATCTCGACTCTTAATAACCGCTGCGCCATCGTCATTCTTACACCTCTCCCTTTCCTGAGGCCACAGGTGCAGCGGGGGAGAGGGGGGGACGGTGGGGAGGAGAGGGGGGTCGTTTGCATGCCAGGGGGCGCTGTGGGGCGTGGGGTGGGGAAGGAGAAGTCGGGGCGCCGCGGCCTATCTCTACTCCTCCCTAACGCACTCCCTGTAACCCTCCCAAGGCGCTGTGTGTATGCAGGAGCAGCAGCAGCGTCTAGGCCCTGGACGTGTCGGCGGGGCGTGTAGTGTGTCCTGAGAGGTGCGTCTGTTGTGTAGCTGTGCTTGTCGTTGTTGTTGGGGTTTGTGGTGGTGGGGTGTGTTGCAGGGAGAGCATGAGTGTGTGGGGAGCGAATGGGGATGGGGTGCTGTGGGTTGTGGTGCGGGTAGCGTGTGTGTGTAAAGCAAAATCTAGTTCCCTATTTACAGCAAGGACATTCAATTACTGGAGAGCTCGGCGACGCGCAAAGAAAATTATTCCAGTCTTAATCAAGGGTTCAGCACTATTAAGAACGACACAAGCGACTCAACCTCTTTACGCTGGAAAAGAGACGCTTACGAATTTGATTTAGGTCTTCAAGTACCTGAAGGAGTCCAGTAACGCCCGTTACTACAAGTTCTTGGAGATCTAATTCAAGAAATACAAATAACGGTTTACCTATTCAAGCGAGGCCAAATAGTAAAGACATCGGTAGCAGATTCTTCCCAAATTATCATCCGCCAATGGAACAACCTTCCTGCGGAAGCAGTAAGTGGGAATATCTTCATTAAAAATCGAATCGACTGTCACTTCGTTGCGCCACGAGTAAACTGAACGTAACCATTTAAGTGCTTTCACCTGCTCCGCAAGCACTGAAGTGCCTGTCGAGCATATTAAGTCACTTGAGCGGGCAACCTCGATTAATACCAACAGGCCTTCTGTTGCCTGTCTTTCCATGCTTCCTTCTCCTCCTCCTGCTCCTCCTCTTCACCCTGCAGCTTCGTGTGTTTGTAGAGATTTCTCACAAAGAAGGGCCAACACTCCGCCGCCTGCCAAGTGTTACGCGCCATCGAAAATCAAGAAGAAAAATAATATGACGCACGTATAAACTGCACGACCGCTTGGCTGCTTGCACTCCCAACGATGTACGTGCAATGACGTTGTTGTTGAAGCTGTAGTTGAAGAAACGACGTGGTGGCCAAAAATGCAGTGTGTGGATGTGAATGAAAAAAGAAAACAGAGAACTTCAAATATGTGAGGCGAGTTTGTGTGAGGTGCAATCCATCATTAATTATTCAGTGGGAGACACCTGACCATTCCCTTATCGCAGGTGTGTGGCCGCTGCAGGTGCTGATGCATATTTATTTAGCGTTTGTCGCCTCGCCGCGGGAATGGAATGAGACCGTCTGGCTGGCTGATTGGCTGGCTGGCTGGCTGGCTGGCTGGCTGGCTGTCTGGCTGGCTGCGTTTGGCATGAGTCAGAAACCAGAAAAGGACAAGGAGAAATTCAAGTATTTAGTATTCTTTCTTCGCCACCTCGCCCTGACACCTCGCCAGCCACTTCAGGAGGCTTTCCCAGTGTTTGCTATTTCTCTAGTTGGTCTTTTTCCTTCTCCAGTCACTGCCCCGCCCATCAACTCATTGGCCAGCCTGCCTACAACCTTTCACTGCTCCGCTCCGCCCACTTACAACCACCTACTTACTGCCCCTCCTACCTACAAGCACTCTGTCCAACACATCTGCAGCCACCCACTTTCTCCCCCGCCCACCTACAACCACGAATTGCCTTCCCCGCCCAGTCACAAATACTCACTTCCCTTCCCTGCCCCGCCCACCTACAACCACGAACTGCCTTCCCCGCCCATTCACAACTATACTCACTGCCCCGCCCCGCCCACCTACAACCACGAACTGCCTTCCCTGCCCAATCACAAATACTCACTGCCCCGCCCCGCCCACCTACAACCACGAACTGCCTTCCCTGCCCAATCACAAATACTCACTGCCTCGCCCCGCCCACCTACAACCACGAACTGCCTTCCCTGCCCAATCACAAATACTCACTGCCCCGCCCCGCTCACCTACAACCACGAACTGCCTACCCCGCCCAGTCACAAATACTCACTGCCCCGCCCCGCTCACCTACAACGTCTCACTACCTGGTCCAGCCTACAACCAGACTTCCTCACCACCGTTACCCTCGCCAAACACCTTCACATAACACTCTGAAGAGCAAACACATCCGCACGACATTTTCCCGACCACTGAACTCGAGGAAGCTAAGGAGAAAGAAACGGTCGCCTCTTTACATTGTACATTCCCGGGGAAGCACTTCTTGGCACATCAGGCTGCACGCTTTATCCACACTTCAGAGAGGAGGAGCGAAAACTAGTGAAACGGAGGTGCGGAGAAGTATGTGTGTGCTGATCGATAGTTTCATTTGAGTGGCTGCAAAGGCTTTAGTATTTTATTTTTCAACACTCCTCGTTTATGCAAAGGATGTTTAGTTTGTACGGCAGAAATACCCACTACCTTCACTATTATCGACATCATTATTTATTATCACTAGGACTACCACCATCATCACCACTATTATTATAACCATCAACACCATCAACAATAACAACTACACACCAACAGACTTAACTAACCGGAATCGGAAAAAAATACAATTTCATCTAATCTGAGAATACTAACCAGTTTGTCTCTTTTTTGTGTGAAGAGGAAACTCGTTCACCTCTTCTCGAATTACTTGTGACTGACACCGACTATCTACCTTCCCCCTTTTATCTGTCTCTCTATCTCTATCTTTCTCCCTCTTTTCTTTCTTCCCACGCATACAGAAAAAAAACTAGAAATCGGTAACAGAAATCAGATTAAGTAAAATAGAAAAAAACATATCTGTCTCCCTCTTCCCACGCAAACAGGAAAAAAATCACCTAGAAATCGGCAACAAAAATCAGATTAAGTAGGAGAGAATAAAAAAGCACCTTCGCCTAACACTGCGCTAAGAGCGAGCGAAAGGAACGAACGAGGCGGAGCAAATCAGCGTAAACCGTGATGAATGAACACGAATCTGGGTCAAGCCGCCGCGCGTCAAGAAACTTATCACCTCGAGCTGCGGATAATTATCTCTACGAAGCAATTCCCGACACGTCACGGCACGACACGGCACGGAACGGCGAACCACATCAAGCATTTACACACAGATTGATGTACGTACACCAAAAAGATTATATACGGCATGGCAAGACACGGCAAACCACATCAAGTGCACACACACACACACACACACACACACACACACACACACACACACACACACAAGAGCAAATATACACCAAGGAGACTTGTTTTTTCTATGGTAGCTACGGACTCTTTCCACTATACCCTATCAAACTTACCACTGAATATAATTGTTTGCTTATAAGGTAAATAAGGAAAGTAGTTATGTTTAATTAAGCATTGCAAATACCTCAAATGCATTAAAACATGTCCCTTGGATCCCATGTTCAGCCGCGAAGTCGGTAGGATACTGTTTTTAGTGCAGATAAACTTCACACCAACTGCACACAGCCTACTATAAAGCCTGCTGCCTTAAATAACACACCACACTCGCATACGAAATGGAAGGGGAGGGGGGAATTTGGCGGTAAAGGGACATGGAAAGACAGTAGGAGGGGATGTTGAAGTGAAAAACCATTTAGTCCTGGAATTTAGTGCGTAGGTCACCCCGACGGAGACAGGGTGCGTTTTGAACAGATATTGAAGGTGTTTATGTTCGTGTCGAAGTAGGTGAGAGTAGGTGGAGGTGAGAGGGAGGCAGGTGACGGTGAGAGGGAGAGGGGTGGAGGTGAGAGGCAGAGGGTGGAGGTGGACCTCTTACCTTTCTTTCTGCCTGCGGGGAGTGCCTGGCTGGCTAACGGAGTGGTATGAAGGGCAGGAGGCATTATGAAGAGCTGTGTATAGTTAGCGAGAACTAGAAACATAATCCCGCTGGCTGAACGTGAAATCTTGATGCACCCATGTTCACTGGTGTTTGTCACTGTTTGATATGCGGGGAAGAAGGAGGGGGGGGGGGGGGGGATGTTTTCAAAAGTGTCATACTCAGAATATTGTATTTATATAGCCTCCTTGATGTACACGCAGGTGAGCAAAGAGACTCAATAAAACATACATAGACAGGTAAGTAGGGGCATACACAGGTAGACATACAAAAGGTAAGCACAGGTAATCATAAGCATGTATAAATGGTACACACACATAAACAGACACACACACACACACACACACACACACACACACACACACACACACACACAACCACAGATATTTCATTAGCCTCGAAACACACGTATACATATACCACAAACCTGCTGTATAATAAAAACAAAATAAGAGGAGGAATCAAGTGTCAGCGAGTCTTGAGAAAAAAATAAAATAAAAAAACAGTGCAATCAAAACTAAGATCTCGATTGCAAAAAAATAAAGACAGGAAGGGCAACAATGATACGAGTCAAGGCTCTCATATTTCTGTGTGGGAATAAAAAGTAAGGAAGGAAGGAAGAAAGGAAGGAAAGAAAAAAGGAAAAAAGGAAGGAAGAAAGGAAGGAAGAGAGGAAAGAAGGGAGGAAGGAAGGAAGGGAAGAAGGAAGAGGAAGTGGAAGAGCCAATAAAAGAGATGATGAGAACGGGGAGGAAGGGGAAGAAGGAGGAATGACATGGAGAGACAGACAGGTGCATGTTAGGTTGTGGTTATTGTGAACTGCATGACAACAGGCGGTGACTCAGGCAGAGGAGGAGGAGGAGGAGGAGGAGGAGGAGGAGGAGAGAGAAAGAGCAGGACGAGGACAAGGACGAGGAGGAGGACAGAGAACCAGCAGGACGAGGACAAGGAGAGGACGAGGAGGACGAAGACGAGGACGAAAAGAGAGATTGATGTCCTAGTCTTTCAATTTTAACCCCTTGGACAGCAGGAGACAGGTGTTAGCAGGGGAAGAAAGGGAAAGGACACAGCAGTAAGGGAAGAGAGGGGGGGAAGGGGAGGAGCAGAAAGGGGAGGAGGGGAGGAGCAAAACAGGGAGGGAAGGAGTGGGCGTTCTCAGAATCCTTCAGACGCATCCTAGAGCCAGGGCGTGGGAACCCAAGGCATATATTGTGGTGGTTTATGGAGATGAGGCGCCGTGGTCCTCGGGTTAGTGCCCTCAAGCCGGTGATCAGTTCGGGCGAAGCTTTATGAATCACTACCGTCAGGCCCTCCCTCTCGTCCCACCCTCTCGTCCCTCCCTCTCGTCCTTCCCTCCCTCTCATCTCTCCCTCCCTCTCCCTACTCATTTTTTTTTACGTGTGTGAATATGCGTGTACAGCAAATCCTTTCTTTGTGGTTCGCGGAAGACGTGTTGCGTGCGGGGCCTTCTTGCTTGTTGGTTCTGTGCGTCTGTGTGTGTGTTTGTTTACAGAAGGTAGCACTAATAGAAGCACGGGGACAAAATAAAGGCAGCTGGTATTGGGAAGATTACATGAGAGTTTCAATTTATCAACAGAAAAGCCAAACGCAGCCATATAGTTATCTTCTAAAGCAAAAGTCAACATGGAATTACCAACAACAGGGGACACACAACCTCCCTCACCAAATATACAACCACTGCAGTCACATTTCATACTAGACAATCCGAAGACGAAATGACAGTTATTATATCGATTTTTTTCCTGCTGCAGACACCTTTTTGTACCACTTCCACGCCCACGAAGGTAAAACTCCTCCCTTCAACAGGCGCAGGCGAAGGGCAGTGCCACCCTCCGCAGCATCCCGCGCCCAGGTGATGTAAAAAGGTGGGCGTGTCGGCTAATTTGGCGGGCGGCGTCCAGGTAATGCTGCAGGTGTGATGTAGGTCGCGTGATAAGGAAGGTTCATTAAGATAAGCATTATCACATCCCATCGGAATCAAAGTAATGAGGGAGGAGCCGCGCGGTGTATACTGAGGAGGCTTTTATCCCTCTCTCCTCTCCCTTCCTCCTCTTTTTATCTCTTCCTCCTTTCTTGAACCTTTTCCTCACTCCTCCATCTTTCCTTCCTCTTCACCATACCTCCCTTCATCATTATTATTCTTGTCTCCACCCTTTCCCTCACTCCTCCACTTCACCTTTTAATCCCTCTCCACTACCTCTCCTATCCCTGCCTCTCTTCTCCACCTTTTTTCTGATTCCTCCATCTCAGTTTTTTTACCGCTCCCATTTATTCTCCTTTTATTTCTTCCTCCCTTTTCCCTTTTCCTCTCTTCTCCACCCTTTTCCCTACTCCTTCATCTCAAACTTATATCCTTCGTCATTGTTCCTTCTATCCTTTCCTCTCTACTCTCTCCACCCCTTTCCCCACGCTTCCACCTCCTCCCTTTTCCGCCCCGTCTGTGCCGCCCACCCTACCTACCCTTTCACGCCCCTCCCACTCCGCCGCGCCTCCTCCCTCACGCCCACACATTCATCTCCCTCAGGTGCCCACGCCCACCCCTCACCTGTAATCACCCGACCCCCTCCCACACGTTCACTCACACACGCCGCTAATTGGCCCTCCCTGCCACCTGTGTGTGTGTGTGTGTGTGTGTGTGTGCGTGTGCGTGTGCGTGTGTGTGTGTGTCCAGCGTGTACAAGTATCCGCGCACACATCCCCTCGACAGCTCCTTTGTAATAATGCAAGTGACGGACATGACTTGAAAAGAAGCACTAACAAGGACTTGAGGCGCAAACCGTATGGAGCCTTGGGGGAGGAGGAGGAGGAGGAGGGCCTAAGGCATTCATTTACTTAAACAGAGTCACCTTCGGGAGCGGCCTCACATACTGATTGACACCGTGAAGGAAGGAGGAAGTCACTGACCGGGAGAGTTTTGGTGACGGGTGGCGCGTTGACTGTGTGATCAACGCTGACTGTCAAGTGTGAGAGAAGAGGAAGAGGAAGAGAAGAGAAGAGAAGAGAAGAGAAGAGAAGAGAAGAGAGAAGAGAAAAAGAGAAGTGAAGTGAAGAGAGAGAGAGAGAGAGAGAGAGAGAGAGAGAGAGAGAGAGAGAGAGAGAGAGAAAAAGAGAAAGACCGTCAGACTAAATAAGACAGAGACAGAGGAGAGGTCGAGCAGGGAGTGATCAAGCCACGGCAATAAACTAATTCCCGCGTATTTTTAAGCGTGCTCAGATAACCCACATAAGGAGGCAACATGTCCACTGCACTTTTCTTATTTGTAGCGCATAAAACAGCCAAGCGAGATATTTCCAAGGCGGAGGAGTCACTACACCACCCCAACCACGGCCACACCGCATGCAAGATTTCCAGGAAGAGGCGAAGAAGCGGACTCGAAGTGAACAAATGTTGTGCATCGTCGCTGATTACTCGAACAAGTGGTTTGTGGCGAGGCGGCTCACCGTACATGGACCGGCCACTCCGCCACCCACGTCCAGACTACTTTATTTTCACTTCTTTTTCTCCCTCTCACGTCCAGCACACCGAGGAGCCTTATTCCGCGGCATGCTCAATCACGGGGGGCAAAGACCAACGCAGACGGAGCCGCTCACATGTGTCGGCCTGACGTCCCCGATCGGCGCTCAGGTGAAATTTCAATTACCCCATAATTGAATCTGCCTCAGCGGGCCACTCGCCGCGGACGATCCATCCCCCGCTGCGCCCCCCAAGCTGGTGCCGACGCAGCGGGCAGCAGCGTCGCTTAAGGAATTAATATACACTTTCCGACCTCGATTTCCGAAGCGGTGAATCGCGTTACGTTTTTAGTTTTTTTTTTCCTCCAACACTTCCTTAACTTTTTTTTTTTCTCCAATACTTCCTTAACTTTTTTTTCTCTTTTACCTACTTAACTGATTTTTCTTACAGTAAAGGAGGCAGCTCAAAGCAAAACAAAAACAACAACAAAAGCTTGTCAGACGCTGCTCCCAACAAAAGCAGAAAAAAAACAAGAACGAGAGAACCAAATTAGAACTATGAGCGCTGCATCCTTACCGGGTTTTATTAGAGTAGGTATTCACTTTTAAGGTCAAGCGGCTTCATTTACCCTTTAGCACTGTCATTTTTTCCCTTCCCGCGAGTCATGTTGTGGAGGTAATGAAGATAAGTATCTGTCGCCCTCCATCACCCTGGGCCCGTTACCCACCACTCATTCTGACCTCAGGAAACTTATAGTGTAAATCCTCTCTCTCTCTCTCTCTCTCTCTCTCTCTCTCTCTCTCCCCCCCCCCTCCCCCCCCCCGTTGCATCCCTTAATGGTTTGACCGGACATTCGCAGCCCTTGATCTCTTCGGTCCTCCGCAGCGGTGTGACTCGCGCTTGCTGGACACACGAGCCTGGCGACCACAAGCCCAGCGGCAGGTGTGGGCAGGTGTGTTAACGGGCTAACCTACCACACCCAGCTACCCGCCTACACCCCCCCCCCACCACCACACACACACACACGCATGTACACGCACACACATTCTTCCTCTCTTATTCACTCTTTATTCACTCCACTACTCCTCCTTCTTTTATTCCTTCCTTCCTGTTCCGTATTCCTCCATTTCAGGCGTTTTTTTCCTCTCCATTACCTTTCCTACTTTTATCCATTGCTCCTTTATCGACCCTTTTTTCCACCCCTTCACCTTCTCCTATTTCCACCCCGAACGCACACACACACACACACACACACACACACACACACACACACACACACACACACACACACGTATATTGATCTCACTCCGGAGTCACTAGCAGTCGTATTCCTGGCAGGTTATGTCCCCATTACCGGGTATTACTCTGCGCCATCCACTGCCCGGCGTAATACAGCGATCATTACCGAACACCTGACGACCTGACGACCGCCCGCTTCAATAAGTTCCCAAATCACCCTTCCTCCTCTTCCTAATATTCCCTCTTTTCTACATTCTACCTCCTCTAACTATACCTATCCAGACAGCCATATACGTCGATTCCCTTTTCTCCTTCTTTCTTTCTTCCTTTTTGTCCTCTTCCCCCTTCGCTTCATAGGTTCGTGACGGGGAAATAAAGCTAAATGGAAAGGTCATATATGGGTAATAAAGTCAGTCAGGATTATGCCCAGGTTATGTTATGAGGAGTCCCGTCCCTGTTTTAGCGTGGAGACCTGCCATAAACCTGACGAACAGACCACCACCACACGACCTCCTCCTCCTGCTCCTCCTCCTCTTTCCTCCCCCTCCCCTTTCTCCTTCTCGTCTTCCTCTTTCTCCCCCCTCCCCCAAAAAGCATAAAAAATATATATATATGACTCTCCCATCTGCCCACACGACCAGCCGTTTGCCCACACGACTATGACATTCTCGCATGCCTACTGCTACTACTAAAATCACCACCACTACCTTTACCACTATCACTACTATTACTATTACTGATACTACTACTACTACTATTACTACTACTACTACGACTAATACTACTGCTACAATCACCACCACGCACAACACCTTACATCTTTGTCACACACACACACACACACACACACACACACACACACCGAGGAGATGGACCCGTTTACCACGCCCACACCATCTGGTTCTATCTTCTGTGTACACAAGACCACCCCTGTGCAAACCGACACACACACACACACACACACAAACACACAACCGCTCTCTCTCTCTCTCTCTCTCTCTCTCTCTCTCTCTCTCTCTCTCTCTCTCTAAAGTAGAATTCACCATAAAAAACTACCGTACAATAAAAAGAAAAAAAGAGGAGAGAAAACAAAAAGGAAACCTGCCACCTGGCTACTCCATGTCAACCTTCCCTTCACGAATAATAAAAAAAATCTCCCACAACCAAACTAGTCTCACCACCCTGCCCCACCTCCCCCTCCCCTCCATCCCCCCGCGTCACCCGTCACCACCCACCACCATCACGCTGACCACACCCGTCCTGTCCCTACACGTCGCCCCTGCCCGCAAACCGCTGCTAATTGGCCTTGTCTCACCTGTGCCAGCTCCCGGCGGCCACGAGGTGACATCCAGGTACATACACCCTCGTCAACGGTGCACCACATGCCTGCCCAGCCACACCGCCGGATCTGTTCTCAGGGCCAGATTCTCGGACGGTTTTGGCCCTCACAACAAGTATTTAGAAAGGCCACGAAGGGGATTAGTCGGATTTTCAGGAGTGTTTCTTCGCATTCATGGTATAAAGGCCTTGTTAAACTATCACTGGCTCATAAAACTACCCAAAGAAATACTACTATCACCTATACCAAAGCATACTCATATGTGCTTGGGTATGGGTAGGCGGTGGCTGAACAGATAGCAAGACGCCCCCGCGTTCAGGAGGACGCGAGTTCAATCCCCGCCCGGTGCCACCAAGCTGGGATTTTTCAGCCGCTGCCGAGTGGCTTAAAACTACCCACCTGCTGTCCAGAAGACCACCTATCAACCCGGACTCTAGATTCTAGGATTAAAGATGAGCTCCGGGAGGGCACCATGAGCCAATGCAAGATGGCGCCACTATAAATACTCGCCTGCACCAGAACGGGCTGGGCTTCCCACCGGGAAGAAGCCTCGGACCGACCATCAGGATCCACCGGGAAGAAGCCTACCGGCGCAATAGGCCAAGACGTAATAAAAAAAAAAAAAATCCTCAAATGTCAGAGAAAATGGGTTTGAGGTTCACGGAATTGACATAACTCACTTGGCTTTATTTTTATTAGTAATAGTATTTATAGATGTTCTGGAATTTATTAATTGATCAGTTTCGTCTTTTCGTTTCATCTAAAGGAGCCAAATATGGTCATGATGTGTAAATGTTACATCTAGTATGGATCTCCTTATTTTCTTTCTGTTCCACAGTCAGGAAATGGACACGCAGTTTTTCTTTTTTAACTTACATGCAAACACACATACACACACACACACACACAAAAAAAAAAACGTTCCCTCATGCACACCAGCAATTTTTCGCGTGTTACCAATACACACGACCACAACCCTTGACCTGCGCCCCCTACCCCCCCAACACACACACACACACACACACACACACACACACACACACACACACACACACACATGGGCCTACCACAACAACCTTTCCCAACACTCCACACCGTCCTTCCCTCCCTTCCTCCCTCCCTTATACCTACACATCTACCTTCGGATCGAGTTACCCAACACAACCTGACGGAGAAGGAGGAAGGGAACCTAAGAGAACGAGGAGAAAGGGAGAGAAAAGGGCGGAAGGACGGGAGGGTGAGTGAGAAAGCGAGAGGGAGAGAGAGCCGTCGTATAGCCCTAAGACTGAAGGCAAAGTGAAGGGGAGGGAAGGGAAGGGGAGGGCAGGGAAGTGACTGGGGGTTAGGAGGGACAATAGTAATCTGTTAGCTCAAGAGTCTCGCATATCCCCGCGTCCTTTGGGGCTCACGAGGGACGCAGAGCCAAGATTTATTGCAGTTCGAGTTTAGTTCTGGTGCGCCACAAACAACTGATTTACGACAGGGAGGAGGAGGAGGAGGACGAGAAGGAGGAGGACGAGGAGGGGAAAGAGCATGAGGACGAGGGGGGGTAGCAGTACGAGGAAACAGGCCGGTAAAGGGGTGTAAGGAAGATAATGATGAATAGGAGAGGGAGGACGAGGGGGAGGTTGTAAAAGGACAAGAATGGATAAATGGAAGGTTGAGAGGAAAGGAGGAAAACCAGACCGGAGAGAGAGAGAGAGAGAGAGAGAGAGAGAGAGAGAGAGAGAGAGAGAGAGAGAGAGAGAGAGAGAATACATAAAGAGTGGAAGAAAACGAAATAGAAAGAAAACGAAAGAAAGAAGAAATAAAGGAAAAAAGGAAAGAAGAAAAGAAAAAGATAAAAAAAAATAATCAGGAAAGAGAACAGAAAAATAACCAGACAGAAAGAATAAAAAAACTATCATCAATATATATATATATATATATAAAAAATATAAACCCACTGTGATTACTTGGCGTTCGTTAATCAGTGACAGTTTTCTTTCACTTTAATCCAAAGGAGAGATCGCTCAATGCCCAATACGTCTTAATTAGCATGACGGAGCGGGATTTACGACGACAGCGATATATATAAAGTGCGAGTCAGGCCTCTTCTGTTAAAACTTGATCTTGACAGCGAAGAAAAATAAAAGAAAAAAGGGAAATTAAAAATACACTCAGCCTCTAACTAAAAATATACATGATAATAAGAAAAAAATATATAAACACATAACTGATAAAGGAAACTAATTATAAATGTGATAATTAAAGTGTATTATGTGTATATCTATCAATTAATACAAGAAAAACAAAGAAAAAAACAGCCTCTAAATATTAATGATCATGAATACACAAATAAACAAGAAATAATAGGAACTTACTGTAAATATGATAGGGAAAGTGTATGTGTTCGTATATCAATTTCGTTAAACATATTTCTCCAACGAATATATATTACGAGAAACATGGAAAAAGATCACTTATTTTTTTCTATTTTTTTCTCCATTTTTATTTCGTATGTTCCAATTAATACGCAAATAAAAGAAAACAAGAAGAAAATAAATATGTATTGAAAGAGATCTGGAAATAAAAGAATAAATTAGAACAGAAAAATCACCGACCAGTTTTTTGTGTTTCTCGTAATATTTGGAGGAAATATGAAAAGAAACGTGAGCGGTGAGAATTAAAGAAAAAAAAAGGTGTATGAATCCTAACTAGAGAATATACATCTCTCTCTCTCTCTCTCTCTCTCTCTCTCTCTCTCTCTCTCTCTCTCTCTCTCTCTTCTCTCTCTTTTTCTTCACCCTTTTATGTTTATTTGCATGCCAGTTTTTGTTTATTCTCTCTCTCTCTCTCTCTCTCTCTCTCTCTCTCTCTCTCTCTCTCTCTCTCTCTATCTCTCTCACTCTCTTCTTTTTCTTCACCCTTTTATGTTTATTTGCATGCCAGTTTTTGTTTATTCTCTCTCTCTCTCTCTCTCTCTCTCTCTCTCTCTCTTGTTTATCCTCTCCTCTCCCTTCCTCCGTTCCCATCATCCACCCTTCAGCTTTCCCTTCCCTTTCCTGCTCTTCAATTCCCTTCTCTTTCCTTCCCTTCCCTTTAATTCCCTTCTCTTCCCTTCCCTGCTCTACCTTTCCCTTCCACTCCCATCCCTTCCTTTCCCTACTCTATCCATCTCTTCCCTGCGCTTCCCTTCCCTTTCTTTCCCATGCGATCCCTTCCCATCCCTTCCGTTCCCTCTCTCTCTCTTCTCTCTCTCTCTCTCAGCGGTGACAGTGCTGGGAATTCTCTCTTTTGGGTTACTCTGCAAATCTCACCGTGTTTACCTTTCAATTAATGGTGGATTTTGAGGGTGTGTGTGTGTGTGAGTGTGTGTGTGTGCGTGAGAGTGAACACAGAGGAAGGGTGGAGCAGGGCACGGCGGGGGCAGGGCGGGGGGCGGGATGGGGTATGTATTTGTGAGGGTAGGTATACGAGGGGTGGTAGAGGGGTGCATGTAAGGGGAAGGAGAAGAAGGGAGGAAGGGAAGGGGAGGTAAAGGGAGGAAGGGAAGGGGGGTAAAGGGAGGGATAAAAGGGGAAGAGGCTATTGCTTATGTCCTTTACTTCTCGACTTCCTCCTGGTCATGTCACTAATTCTCTTGGTGGTTGGCGTCTCCTTTCTCTCTCTCTCTCTCTCTCTCTCTCTCTCTCTCTCTCTCTCTCTCTCTCTCTCAGACAGCACCTCTCTTGTAGAGAGAGAGAGAGAGAGAGAGAGAGAGAGAGAGAGAGAGAGAGAGAGAGAGAGAGAGAGAGAGAGAGAGAGAGAGAGAGAGAGAGAGAGAGAGAGAGAGAGAGAGAGAGAGAGAGAGAGAGAGAGAGTGACGTTCTGGCATCCGTGTTTAGGTGGCGGCGTCGGAGTGTGTTTTATATCCGGCTTAATGGACTTACTGAACCGTGTAAAGGCCGCCTCTCTCTCTCGCTCTCTCTCTCTCAAAGCTTATTATTTTCCAGATCCTTTTTTTTTTTCTTTTGTAGTTATTTTGAGCATCAGGAAGAAATAGATTTTTTTCCACTCTATTTTTTGAGATTTTTTTATATTTCTCTGTCGCTTTCTTGCTTCTTTCTCTCCCTTTCCTTCACTTTTTTTTCACTTATCCGTACCGTCTCTCTCTCTCTCTCTCTCTCTCTCTCTCTCTCTCTCTCTCTCTTTTATAATAGTATTCATGACTGCTACTTGACTTTCTTAGATTCCAATTTACTCTTATCTCGCTCTGTCTGTCTGTCTGTCTGTCTGTCTGTCTGTCTGTCTGTCTGTCTCTCTTCCTCTCTCCTCTTCGACTCAGTTTAATCAGAAAATGAAGAGATGATGACAATGATGATGATAATGGTTAGGAGGAGGGAGGAGGAGGAGGAGTAAAAGCAGTAGTAGAAGTAGTAGTAGTAGTAGTAGTAGTAGTAGTAGTAGTGGTAGTAGTAGTAGTAGTAGTAGTAGTAGGAGGAGGAGGAGGAGGAGGATTTGGCTCGTGGTAGGGTCACACAACCTTCTCCTTCAAGTTTACACTCTCGCTACAAACTTAGAGCAGGAGGCCGCCCACACGAGGTTATCTGGAAAGGTTACGAGAGCGCCTCCTCCTCCTCCTCCTCTTCTAACGATACTATCACCACCTCTTCACCCTCTCACTCCACCACCTTCAAGAAATTCCACCGTGAACGAACCACATTCTACCTCTCCTTTCTCCTCTTTTTTATTCTATTTTCTTTTGCTCTGGTCTGCTTTTCCACCTCCTCCTGCTCGTTCCCTTCCTAGTCTTCCTCCTTTTCCTTCTCTTCCACCTCCTCCTCCTCCTCCTCCAGCCTCTCCGCGATATCGCCTCTTCGCAACAGAAAAGAAAACTCAATATTCCGGGATAACGGGTTCGGCTCAAGCACGTTTTCGGCCCCTCGCGGCGTAACTCTCGGGGCCGAATGTGGGAAAAACCGCACGTGAGTTATGCTAATGTTCGAATATTCTTTCCGGGCCTCAGTTATATAAAAGACAGAACCGTGCTCCTCTCTCTCTCTCTCTCTCTCTCTCTCTCTCTCTCTCTCTCTCTCTCACCTCCAGGCACTTGAAAACTCCGATAGGTCTATAATGGGAGAGAGAGAAAGGAGGTAAGGAGGTTGGAGGAGTGGTAGGAGGAGGAGGAGGAGGATTGGAAGAGGAGGAGAGGTAAGGAAGAGAGGGAGAGAAAGGAGGATAAGGAGGAAGGTAGGATATGTGGACTGGTTAAGGGTAAGGTTTTAAGGCTGACTGGAGTGGGTAGGCTTGTTAGGACGGGCACTGAAGGAGGAGGAGGAGGAGGAGGAGGAGGAAGAGGAAGAGAAGAAAGCGGTGGCGGCAATGGTGGTGGTGTTGGAAGAAGGAGAATAAGAAAAAGAAGCACAAGAATAAGAACACAAATAGAAAGAATATGAGCAAAAACAATAAAAAGAAAAAGGAAAAAAGAAGAAACTGAAGAAAAAAATAAAAAAGAGAAACAAAAAAAATCAAAGAGTAAGAATGATGGATAAGAGATGATGGAAAGCAACTATGTGGAGGAGGAAGAAGACAAGTTATATGACGAAGCAGTAGAGAAGAAGAAAAAAAGTCGAAGGGAAGGAGGAGAAAGATGAGTAGGAGGCAGAGGAGCAGGAGATGGAAGAGGATGAGGATTAGGGGCCAGGAAAAGTAGCAATCGATAAAGCGATAGAAGGGAGAGATGCTGATAGGAGAGAGAGCGAAGAGAGAGAGAGAGAGAGAGAGAGAGAGAGAGAGAGAGAGAGAGAGAGAGAGAGAGAGAGAGAGAGAGAGAAATAAACGAAGAGAGAGAGAGAGAGAGAGAGAGAGAGAGAGAGAGAGAGAGAGAGAGAGAGAGAGAGAGAGAGAGAGAGAGAGAGAGAGAGAGAGAGAGAGAGATAGAGAGAGAGAGAGAGAGAGAGAGAGAGAGAGAGAGAGAGAGAGAGAGAGAGAGAGAGAGAGAGAGAGAGAGAGAGAGAGAGAGAGAGAGAGAGAGAGAGAGAGAGAGAGAGAGAGAGAGAGAGAGAGAGAGAGAGAGAGTAACATGGTAGAGAAAGGGCGGGATTGAGGGACTGAAAGGAAGATGACGAAGGGGACGAAGGAGGTGATGAGAGGCAGAGAAGAGGAGAAAAAAGGGATGGAGGGGAGAAGAAGGGGAGAGGAGGAGGGACAGAGAGAAAGAGAGAGTGAGTAACAGGGTGGAGGGAGAAAGAGAGTGAGGGATTCAAAGGAAGATGACGAAGGGGATGAAGTATAGGCGATGAGAGGCAGAGAAGAAGAGAGGAAGAGGAGGGAAGGAGGGGAGAAGAAGAGGGAGAGGAGGAGATTATCAAGCATTCTGGGTGATGATACAACCCAAAGTGAATCTGGGTCTTCTCCTTAAAAAGAAGATGGGGTAAAAAAAAAGGTGAGGTTCATAATGTACGAAAATATGATGCCTTGGATTTACAGCAGGGAGATAGTCTTGTGTTAGTGGGAGGCTGAGATTGGGGATGAGGAGGAGGAGGAGGAGGAGGAGGAGGAGGAGGAGGAGGAGGAGGAGAAATAAAGGATAAAAAAAATGGAAAGTTAGAAAATGTGATTACGAAATGCAGAGGATGATAAGAAGAAGAAGAAGAAAAGAAGAAAAAGAAGGAGAAGAAGAAAAAGAAGAAGTAGAAAATTAAGAACAAAGAGAAAACGAAAGCAGAAAAAAACTAAACTGCAATGCTAACAAAAAATACGGAATGGAGGGAGGTGGAAGGAAAAAAAGAAAAAAAAAGAAAGATATAAAACAACAAAGCTGCAACATTAGGAAAGTAAGATTACGAGAGGATCCAAAAACTAAAAAATAACAAAGGTACGAAAAGTGGGTAAAGAAAAAAAGAGAAGAGAGAGAGACGAGGAGGCGGAGCAAGAGACTAAATAAAGGAGGGAGGCGAGGAGGGAAGACGGAGAACACTTGGAAGGCTTAAGTGTTATTACGCATGTTTATTACAGCGATAACGAGGCGCCGGTGAAGGTGCCGTAAAGAAAACGTAATTGAGCCATGCCAGGGCGGACTAAGGCAAACCAGGCAGAGGCGACTCGCGGGGGATGGAGTGCAGGAAGAGTAGGCAGGAGGAGGAGGAGAAGGAGAAAGAAGAAGAGGAGGAGGAGGAGGAGAAGGAAGAAGAAGAAGAAGAAGAAGAAGAAGAAGAAGAAGAAGAAGAAGAAGAAGAAGAAGAAAAAGAAGAAGAAGAAGAGGAGGAGGAGGAGGAGGAGGTGGGGGTAGAAGAATGGATAAAGAAGAAGAAAATGAAGAAATAGAAAAAAGAAGGAGTAGAAGAAGAAGAAGAAGAAGAAGAAGAAGAAGAAGAAAGAAGAGGAAGAAGAAGAAGAAAGAAGAGGAAGAAGAAGAAGAAGAAGAAGAAGAAGAAGAAGAAGAAGAAACGATGAAGATAAGGAAGTACAAAAGAGAAAAAAAAGTGTAACAACTGAAGTGCAATATTCGAAGAAGAAAAAAAAGTAGAAGAAAAAAGAAGAAACGCTAAAGGAAACGCAAAAGAAAAAAGAACAAAAGGTGAAAAAAAAAAAAAACAAGCAACGTTCGAAATGAGATCACGAGAAAAAATAAACTACGAAAAACAAAGCAAAAAAAAAAAAAAAAAAAGAAAGCCGGCACACACACACAAAAAAAAGTGAGAAAGAAGAAAAATCAAAGACGTGTTGGAGGATGATCGACTGGGTTGGATGAGGAAGAAGATAAGGGAGAGAAAAGGATACAATTATAAAAAAAAAAGCATGACCATATTTGCGCTTGCCTCTCCCACCCATGCGAGGTCACGTTTAAACAAAGGAGGTCACGCTAAACTAGGTCGTGTCAGACTGATTTAAGTGGTCAACTCCCTTCTCTCTTAGTTTATATCTGCACCCTTTCCCTTCTCCCCTGACGGTTTGCTGGGGTCAGGGGAACTTTGGGTCAAGGGCTCAAGGAAGGGTAATGAAGGTAGGGGGCGGCACAAGGGAAAGGGGAAGAGGGAGGGGAAGGGAAAGATAGGGGGTAAAGGGTGACAAAGGGATGGGACAGGACATGGCAGGGAAAAAATGTGGATGATTTATTTGTGTGGCAACGAAGCTTGGGTACACGGCGGATGAAGAGAGTGGAGAGGAAGAGAGGAGAGGAGGGGAGATGATTAGAGGGTTGGGAGGGGAGAGGAGGGAGGGAAGGAGAGGGGACGGACGGAGGGGCGTGGTGATGTGATGAGTGCCAGGCGAAGAAGGGGAAGAGGAAGGGGAGGATTAATGGGAAAAAAAAAGTACAGAGTGAAGAATGCGAACGACAAGAAATCATGAAAAAAGGTGAAGGATGTGCGTAAGATGAAGTGAAAAATAAAGGGATGGGAGATGAAGAACACGGGAGGAAGAGAACGAGATACAGACAGAGACTAAAACAAGAGATTGATAGGAAAAAGAAGAGGGGAAAGGAGGGGGAGGGGAAGGAAAAGAAGACAGGAGGAAGAGAACCAGATAGAGACAAAGAATGAAGCAAAAGATAGACAGGAAAGGGAAGAAAAGGGGATGGAGGAAGAGGGGGGACGGGAAAGAAGGAGGAAGGGGAGGGAAAGAAGGCGGGAGGTAGAGAATGAGATATAGAGACAAAGAATGAAAAAAGAGATAGATAGATAGAAGAGGGAAGAAGGGAAAAGAGGGAGGGAATGAGAGGAGGAGAATAGAAGGAAGGGGGTGGGAGAAGAAGAAGGGAGGAAGGGGATGTGAGGAAGAAGATGGGAGGAAGAAGATGGGAGGAAAAATATAGGAGGGGAAGGGGAGGAAGAAGATAAGAAGATAAGAGGAAGAAGATAGGAGAAAGAAAAAAAGGAGGAAGGAAATTGGAGGTAGGGGAAGGGCAAGGGAGGAAAGGGAGGAGCGATATGGGAGAATATAAAGCGAAACACTATCTCACGAGGAGGTGCGGATGATGGCTTTGACAGGTGAAATATATGATGCTTGAATTATGGGTTACTAAATTGGCTTCCCCAGGTAATTATAGCGTGGCATCCGACAGGTGACTTACGGCCCTTTACATCGCTTATAAATTCCTTGGCTGTGGTATATTTTTGCGCCCGGCCGATCGGTGCAAGGGGGAGGGAGGGCGGGGGAGGGGGAGGGAGTAGGGATGTTCATTTATCTCACAAGGAAATGACCAACGCAAGGCTGTGACTTATTACCTGTACAGTCCGTCAGGCAGGTGAGGTGACGTATGGGAAGACGACTCCACCTTACCTGACCTTCACGAGATCCACCTCCACCACCCCAACCACCACCATCATTGTCATTATCACCTAAATCACCCACCTTCCCCGCCATCACCACTACCACCACGTAACCCACCTCCACCTCCTCCACCGACCGCCACTTCCACTACCAATCCACCATAACCACCTCCACCCTATTAAAAGACATATGGAAAGAGGATTCCACCTTATAAGCATGACCTTCGCTAGCTGCACCACCACCTCCGCCACCATCATCATCATCACCACCACCACCACCACCACCACTACCTAAATCACCTCCACAACCTTTCAACAACTAATCCACCATCGCCACCACCCAAAAACCACCACCACCACCACCTCTAGTTCCTTTCCACATGCAAAAGACTCTACCTTATATGTAACCTTTCTGTAACCACATCACCACCACCACCACCTCCACTCAACTCCACCTCCATTACCATCCCACTACCACCTCGTCACCTTTCCACATGCTAAGGAGGGACATTGGCAAAATACTCCACCTTATGTAACCTTCCACACACCACCCCCATCCCCACTCTCCCCCTTCCCCTTCCCCCAACACCACCTGTTCCTCTCCATCCCTCATAATTGACCCATCCCTCAACACCTTTCCCGGGCAGGCGAGGTGACGCTGAGGCCCCACCGCCAAACGAGCCGCGGACGTCTTCTCCCAAACGAGGCGCGTAAATAAGTCAGTCTGTCCTCGCGCCCCGTCCCCGACCATTCGCGAGGGTCGGGGCGCGGGATGGCGACAAATGTTTACTTGTCGCCGCGCCAGACCGTCCACGTGAGCCTGTGTTGGTGATTCCTCGGGCCATCTGTATACCTGCTGGGACCTGCCTGCTTACCTGTCTGCCTACCTTACCTGGCCAAATCAGTCCCTCTCTCAGGTGTGTAAGTATAGTGTCATCCCTTCTTTTTCATTCCCTTTCTTCCGTGTGAGTGTGAGGGGGGAAGAGGGAGGATGTGGAGGTGAGGAGGGGGGTGAGGGAGCTGTGTGCGTGTGCGTGTGCGTGTGTGTGTGTGTGTGTGTGTGTGTGTGTGTGTGTGTGTGTGTGTGAGAGCGGTGCAGCGGCGCGACAAAGGCAGCTGTAACAAGAGATATATGTTGTGGGGGAAGTCGCCTTGGCGCCACCCATGCACCCACTCCCTTCTTCCTCTCCTCCTTCTCTTCCTCCTCTTCTTTCTCTTCCTTCATCTCTCTATACACGACCCTACTGCTTCCCCTCTCTCCCCTGCTTCCTCCTCCCCTTTCCTGCTCTTCTTCTTATACCCTTCATTCTCATCCTCTCTGATTTCCTTCCCCTCCATCTCCTCCTCCTCCTCCATCACTCTTCCTTCTCCCAGACATTCCCTAAAGTTTTTACATTAATTGAGATGTTCCGCGCGTGGTTCCGTCCGCGTGTCACAATCAGCGTCTTGAAAACTTTCTTGCCAGCTCCCTTACACCCCTGCCCCGCTTCCCCCTCGCCAGTCCCGAACAATAACAACCCCCTGCCACTTGTCAAATACACTGAGTCACGTCCCTTCGCCATCCCCTTATCGCCTTGCCCTCCTGTTACCTGTATTACCTTTCATGCACACACGTGATCGGACTATTACACCAACTATTACAACTACATTACAACCAACTATTACTTATTACTTACTTATTACAACCTAAATTATTACTTTTTACAACCAACTATTACACATCCTCCAGCCCCACGTAATGTTTTTTGTCCCTTCGGCGGCCTATGCAGTTCAACCTTTCTTCACCCCTATAATAGTCTATTTTAACACCCATGCCCCGTACCTAAGCCTCTTCAACCCCTTGCCTCCTTCCTCTCTTTGTTCCCCTTACACCCCTTCTGTCTGTCCCATTGCCGACCCATGCAGTCATATCCTTCCTTCACCCCTTGCTTACCTTCATGCCTTTACGCCCTTGCCCCGTAACCAAGCATTCAACCCTTTGCCTCCTTCTTCCCTTTGCTCCCCTAAACACCCCATCCTTGCACTCATACCCTTTCTTCAGCCCTTTATCAGCCTCCAGCCATGCACGTACCCAATCTTTCAACCCCTTGCTTCCTCTTTGCTCCCCTTCCCCGGCGCCCCCCCACATACACAACCCCCCCGCCTCCACACACACACACACACACACATACACGATTCTATTTGCGTGTCGTGAGATGAATGCGCCCCATACAGAGGATGTGGGAGTGGCAATTACGCAGCCCTGAATGGAGCCTCCCCACCTGTGATCTCTCGCCTTTTGCAGCGCGGCGCGGGAACAGGTTTGAATGCCTTCTTAAACAGGGTTGACTCCCTTCTTAAATAGGGTTGAGGTTCTTCCTTTAAGTGTCCCCCATTGAGATTATAATGCCGCCGAGAGTAGAGTAAACGCGATCCACAACCCTCATACAAAGTGATGAAAAGGGCTTAATAGCTTTCGCCTTACGTCATCTGCGGTGGGAGGTGATTGTGTGTGGCGGAGTGGTTTCGGGGGAGCGGCAGGGTCATGGACACCCCCGGTTCGAGCCCAACGACAGGACGCTTCGTATACATTGGGAAACTGGCAGTAAGTAGAATATTAAAAGAAGAGACATTTGAGGGTAAAAAAATATTCCTTTTATAATATCCTTAATGTTTTGATGTCTTGTCCAAAGGTTCTTCATCCCTCTTCTCCAAAACACACACACACACACGCACACACACACACACACACACACACACACACACACACACACACACACAAACGCACACACACACACACACACACACACACACATTCACCCAATAAGCTGCAAGACTGAACAGACAGAAAAAAAAAAAAACAGAAGAGGGAAACAAACGCTGGAAACGAGAAAATGGATGGATGGTTACAAAGATGGAGTGAAGGAAAAAGAAGTACTAAGCTGGAAAAAAAACAAGCGTCCCAGCGAAAGAAAACAATGACAGGTAAGTTGAGGTTAATTAATCCTCGCGCCTGAGTCCTCGGCAAACAGTGGCGAGAAAAAGAAAGAAAAATATAGTTTGTTCTTTACCTGGCGAAGGAGACACAGACGGATGCCCGCCCTCACCCCTCGCGGCGCGGCGGACACTTTCCTTCACTGTCCTACTTTGTCTTTTTACGGTTTCTTTACTCTATGTTAACCTAATAATAAATAAATATCATAGCTTTGCACATTTAACACCTAACTAGTCTTTGTTAACAGTGACTTATATTCATACTAATAAAACTCCTTCTCTTTTACTGACATCTCGATTCCTTTCAGCTTGAATTCCAAATGAAGCAGTTGTTCTTGAAATTATCTATTATCAGTTTTTCACGTTAAACATCTCACTAGTTTTTTTTTAATATGATTACTTATCTTCATATTAATAACTCACTTTTTTTTTACTAACAACGGTAATAGCCCTTTCAGATTTTGTACACTTATGGTCCTAAGAAAATAATAAGTATCCGAGGTTTGCACATTAAAAACCTCATAAGTCTTTTTTTTTTTTTTTTACAACAAAGGAGGCAGCTCAAGGGCACACAAAAAAAGAAAACAATAATAAAAAAAAAGCCCGCTACTCGCTGCTCCTAAAGTAAAACAAAAGAGGTGGCCGAAAGGAAGATCAAATACAGGAGGAGAGGTGTCCTGATACCCTCCTCTTGAAAGAGTTCAAGTCGTAGGCAGGAGGAAATACAGATGAAGGAAGATTGTTCCAGAGTTTACCAGCGTGAGGGATGAAAGAGTGAAGATGCTGGTTAACTCTTGCATAAGGGGTTTGGACAGTACAGGGATGAGCATGAGTAGAAAGTCGTGTGCAGCGGGAGGGGGGAGGCATGCAGTTAGCAAGTTCAGAAGAGCAGTCGGCATGAGAATATCGATAGAAGATAGACAGAGAGGCAGCATGGCGGCGGAATTTAAGAGGTAGAAGACTATCAGTATGAGGAGGAGTGCTGATGAGACGAAGAGCCTTAGCCTCCACTCTGTCCAGAAGAGCTGTGTGAGTGGAGCCCCCCCACACATGAGATGCATACTCCATACGAGGGCGGACAAGGCCCCTGTATATGGACAGCAACTGTGCAGGGGAGAAGAACTGGAGGAGACGGTACAGAACGCCCAGCCTGGAGGAAGCTGATTTAGTAAGAGATGAGATATGAAGTTTCCAGTTGAGATTTTGAGTTAAGGATAGACCGAGGATGTTTAGTGTTGAGGAAGGTGATAGCTGGGTGTTGTCAAAGAATAGGGGATAGTTGTTTGGAAGATTGTGTCGAGTGGATAGGTGGAGAAACTGTTTTTGAGGCGTTGAAGGACACCAGGTTCTTCTTGCCCCAATCGGAAATAATAGTAAGGTCTGAGGCTAAGCGTTCTGCAGCCTCCAGCCTTGAGTCGTTAAGTTCCTGAAGGGTGGGTCTTCTATTAAAAGAAGTTGAGTAATGCAGAGTGGAATCATCGGCGTAGGAATGGATAGGACAGTTCGTTTTGGAAAGAAGATCATCAATGAACAACAGAAAAAGAGTGGGAGATAGGACAGAACCCTGTGGGACACCACTGTTAATAGATTTAAGGGAAGAACAGTGACCGTCTACCACGGCAGAAATAGAACGGTCAGAAAGGAAACTGGAGATAAAGGTACAGAGAGAAGGATAGAAACCGTAGGAGGGTAGTTTAGAAAGCAAAGATTTGTGCCAGACCCTATCAAAAGCTTTTGATATGTCCAGCGCAATAGCAAAAGTTTCACCGAAACGGCTAAGAGAGGATGACCAAGAGTCAGTTAAGAAGGCTAGGAGATCACCAGTAGAACGCCCCTTGCGGATCCCATACTGGCGATCAGATAGAAGGTCAGAAGTGGAAAGGTGCATTTGAATCTTCCGGTTAAGGATTGATTCAAAAGCTTTAGATAGACAAGAAAGTAAAGCTATAGGACGGTAGTTTGAGGGATTGGAGCGGTCACCCTTCTTAGGCACAGGTTGTATGAAGGCATACTTCCAGCAAGAAGGAAAGGTAGATGTTGACAGGCAGAGGCGAAAGAGTTTGACCAGGCAGGGTGACAGCACGGAGGCACAGTTTTTAAGGACAATAGGAGGCACTCCATCAGGTCCATAAGCCTTCTGAGGATTGAGGCCAGAGAGGGCATAGAAAACATCATTTTGAAGAATCTTTATAACAGGCATAAAGGAGTCAGAGGGGGGATGAGTAGGAGGAATATGCCCAGAATCGTCCAGAGTGGAGTTTTAGAAAAGTTTGAGAGAAGAGTTCAGCCTTAGAGATAGATGAGACGGCAGTGTTGCCGTCAGGACTGAGGAGTGGAGGGAAAGATGAAGAAGTGAAGTTGGAGGAGATGTTTTTGGCTAGATGCCAGAAGTCACGGGAAGAGTTAGAGAAAGCAAGGTTTTGACATTTTCTATTAATGAAAGAATTTTTGGAAAGTCGGAGAATAGATTTGGCACGATTTCGGGCAGAAATGTAAAGTTCATAATTAGCATTAGTTTGAAGGCTCTGGTACCTTTTGTGAGCTACCTCTCTGTCATTGACAGCACGAGAACAAGCGTGATTAAACCAAGGCTTTTTAGCGTGAGGAGTAGAGAAAGAACGAGGAATGTATGCCTCCATTCCAGAGACAATCACCTCTGTGATGCGCTGAGCACACACAGAGGGGTCTCTATCCTGGAAGCAATAATCATTCCACGGGAAATCGGAAAAGTGCATCCTCAGGTCGTCCCACCGAGCTGAAGCAAAATGCCAGAAGCATCGCCTCTTCGGTGGGTCCAGAGGGTGTACAGGAGCGATAGGACAGGATGCAGAAATAAGATTGTGATCGGAGGAGCCCAACGGAGAGAACAGTTTGACAGAATAAGCAGAAGGGTTTGAGGTAAGGAAGAGGTCTAGAATGTTGGGCCGATCTCCAAGACGGTCGGGAATACGTGTAGGGTGCTGGACCAACTGCTCTAGGTCGTTGAGGATAGCAAAGTTGTAGGCTTGTTCACCAGGATGGTCAGTGATAATAGTTACTTATCATTATAGTAATAAAACTCAATCTCTTTACTGACAACACTACGGGTATCACCACAATATCTATCTATTTATTAATAGTCCCATTATTCCACGCAATATTCCCTTTTCATTTTTGTCCAGCACTTTAAGATAATCCTCATTCGCATATACCACGCATGTTTAATATTCGCTGAACTTTAGGCTTTTCCTTTCGCCTAATTTATGCAATACCGAGCCCAAACTAACGTTGATAAACCTCCGCCTTCCCCCACATAATACAGTCTCCTTAAGCTGCTCCACTCCTTTGTGTTGCCCGTGATTTCCTGGTAATATATTATGCTGCTCAGACCACCAACAGTATGTGATTTGCAATCGACCATTCTTTAAAATTCTTCTAGTGGACCATTCCTCGTGAACTCATTTCCTCATACTTTTTCACTGATTTCATTCGTGTATTTTACGGAGTTAAATCACGAAGCATGCTTAGAAGTTATAAAGAAAGCACACATGACGACCACTTAACCAGGCCATTCACTAGACTTAGTACGCCTCACGCTGCACCTTTGACGTGAAACAAAAATCGAGAAAAGTTTGTTTCGTATTAGGGCAAAATTAATTATGCTTACCAATACTTATACGTGCTCGAATGCGAAGTCAGAGAGTAAGATTTGAGGAGGTGGTTGTGGCTGACCGTCAACGCCTCTTATAAACATTTCAGACGCAGAATCAAGAAATTTGGCCAGACAGTGATACGTGTTTTCAAGTTTAATGACTGAAAAGGAGGAGGAAGATATGAGGGAGAGAAAGAGTATTATGTATTTGTGTGTGTGTGGGGGGGGGGGGGGGGGTCGCACATGTTCCTATCTGCTGGTCTGTCTATCTGTTTAAATTTTCTGTCACTGAATTTTATGCCTCCGAGTTTAAAGACTAAATTGTTACCTCTGTTCTAAAACGAGGATATATGAAGGTAATCCAAACTTTTCTGTACTCCAAGTGAGGAAGAATAATAATACTTCGTGGGGGCGAGACAGTCACGTCCTCACATCAAGCTTATCTCAAGACCGCTAATTTCCCCTCACTCAGTAAATACACAGAAAGAAATCTAACCTTTAATACAGCGAAACAAGAATCACGGAGGAGAGGGAGAGAGGGCCAAATAGGTCACCGCCTTCATACGTCTCACATGAAGTTAAAAGTCTGGCATAATACCTCCCAGTTAGTGTTCCCGGGATTTAAGTATTTTTCTTGAAGTAACTTACAGCCGTTCAAGTTCAGGTTCATTTATATTATTTTCCTGCAATTTATGATGGAGACCACACACTGAGGGGCCGCGAGGAGTGGATGTGAACGGCATGAAATACATAGGAATACATAAGAAAAACAGACACCAGAAGACCTGTCGGTCTATGGCGAGGGTGTCTGTTTACTACCGCTACTACTAGTAAACTACGTGTGGAAGGACAGGATAGAATAAATGAAGGCTCCTCCCCACCCACCTCTCCCTCCGGCAACGTGCCGGCAGGAAATTGTTAGAAGAGAACACCATGTGTCTTTAAGGAAGAAAGGGACATGGAAATTTTACAGTAAAAAGAGAAATAAGAGGAAATTACTACCCTTAACTTACGCTACTGGTGACCTAAGCTGTGGGGGAAACTAATGTCTTCAGGTTGTACTCGTGCTGCAGGCTGCCTGAGACAAACGAAAAAGGGTCAGTAAACAGTGTATGTAGTTGAGTCATACAATAAATAAATAAATAAATAAATAAATAAAAGCTAGTATTAAATTGGACTGCTCACGATGGGTTGAGATATAGTTTCAGGGGTTACCGGTAGAGGCTTGATCCTCGTTTACCTTCGGTACAGGGGTACGCTCCAGTATCCTGTTAACCTTACTGTTCCCACACCTCACTGCCTAAAACATATGAAAAAGGGTCAGTAAAATCTTTTATCCCTGAAATACTTATTCAATGAAGACTTGAAGCTATTGATACTCTGTGCGCTAACTACTGACGGTGGGAGTCTATTCCAGTGATCGACGACTCTATTATTGAAATAACTTATGCGCGCCAATGTGTTACATCGGTTTCCCTTTAACTTCATACCGTTGCTGCGTGTTACTGTGTTGGTGTCTCTCTGAAATAGACTATCTGGGTTAATGTTGTCGAATCTATTAAGGATTCTGAACACTTCAGTTAAATCCCCTCTTACTTTTCGCTTCTTTAAAGAAAACATATCTAAACGCTTTAAACGCTCGTCATACGTCAAGTTACGGAGCGCTGGAATTTGTTTGGTTGCTCGTCGCTGTATCCTTTCTAGCAAAACTTGATCTTTTATATAATTCGGTGACCAGAACTGAGCGGCGTATTCTAGGTGTGGTCTTACAAATGCTAAATATAATCTCTCCATAAGTTCGGGTGATTTATAATCAAAGTTTCTTGATATTAATCCTAACATCATATTGTCTTTTTTACTCGCCACAGAACATTGATCACTCATTTTAAGAGTGTTACTGATAATGACACCAAGAACTTTTTCTTGTTTTACTTCGCTGAGCTCATGTCCTTGAAGCTGATATTTAAAGTTAGGATTCTTTTCACCTATGTGCATTACTTTACATTTATCTACGTTGAAACACATTTGCCATTTTTCGCTCCAGTCGGCAAGTCTTATTAAGTCTGATTGAATGTTCTCGCAAATTTTACTGTTCGTTACCGTACCTCCTAATTTGGTGTCGTCGGCGAATTTAGCTACTTTTGACAGGATATCAGTCTCAAAATCGAGGACAAGAAGAAGGAGAAGGAGGAGAAGGAAGAGAAAGAGGAGGAAAAAAGAGCATGAGAGAGTATTATATGTTTCTATGTATTTGTGTGTGATTATATGTTTGTCTGTTTGTTTATCTCCCTGTCTGTCTGTCTGTCTGTGTATGTCTGTTTTTGCCTCTCTAAGTGCCATTACGTATATATATATATATATATATATATATATATATATATATTAGAAATTAAATCCTACACTAAGAAAAATTATGGCCAAAGAAGAGATACACACACACACACACACACACACACACACACACACACACACACACACACACACACACACACACACACACATACACACAAACAGTCCCCCCTCCCTCACACACACCTGGCGGACAGCTCAAGGAGGAGGACAGGTATAGAGGGAGGACAGGTGGAAGCAAAGCAAGATGAGGTGGAAGAACAAGGTGGAGTAAGACTGCGTTCCCAAAGCATGACTTTCAGGATTAATGATTGGAAGGAGCGTGTGGGGGGTTAGGGGGAGAAGGGGAGAAGGGGAGAAGGGGTGTGAGGGAAAGGGTGTGAGGGGTATAGGGTGTGGGGGAGATAGTATAAGATGTAGGGGAGGGGTGACAGGAGGCAATGTGGAGGTGTAGGGTGGAAGGGGGAGTGGGGGAAGGGGAAGTGGTGGAGCATTTAAAAAGTGGGTGGAAGAGGGCAACACACAAGGCAATTGATTAAGGTGGAAGTGGTGGTGGTGGTGGTGGTGGTGATAGTGGTGGTGGTGGTGGTGATAGTGGTGGGGGTGGTGGTGATAGTGGTGGGGGTGGTGGTGGTGGTGATAGTGGTGGTGGTGGTGGTGATAGTGGTGGTGGTGGTGATAGTGGTGGGGGTGGTGGTGGTGGTGATAGTGGTGGTGGTGGTGGTGATAGTGGTGGGGGTGAAGGAAAGAATATCCGGCCAGAAACGAAAAATAATAGTCTCTCTCTCTCTCTCTCTCTCTCTCTCTCTCTCTCTCTCTCGCTGTCTCTCTCTCTCTCTCTTATTTCTCCCTCTCTCCCCGAAACTAACACAAGATTTCCACTTTATCAGCATTACAGTGTTTTGCTTTCATCGTATTTCAGGGAAGGGAGGGAAACGGGGAGGAGGAGGAGGAGGAGGAAGGGAGAGACGGAAGAGGAGAGAAGGTTGGTTTGGTGAGGGAGTAGCGAGGAGGGAGAGAAGACAACAAAGGAAGAAAACTGTACCACCGCCGCGAAGTTAATGAGGAAAAAACAAGAAAAAGAAAAATGGAAGTGAAGAAAGGAGGCAGGGAGAGACAGGGAGAGTAATGAGGGAGGTAATGAGAGGCGATGAAAGGTGAGAGGCATGGCGAAGATAAGAGAAAGGAATGGACTATCGTGAGGAAAGTAAGTGAAGAATATAAACAAACACTGAATGGTATTGAAAAGACAACTGGACTAAAACAACAAGTATAAGAAAACATTAAAAGAAATCCCCCTGGAGATAAAATACATAAATAAAAGAAAATGTAATGATAAAACGAGCCACAAAAAGTCCAGTAAAATGAATGAAAATGTAAAAAAAAATGGGGAAAAATTGTGAAGGAAAATGCAAAATATAAATACTTAAAAATATAAACAGTAGTACCCGTGGGAACACAATGAAAACATGCAGATTAAATGATAGTAGTCAACCTGGGAAGAAAAAAGGAGGAACAACAGGAAAATGAAATAAACAAACCGAGAGATATAAGAAGGAAAAAAATAAAGTGATAAGGAAGAAATGCTAAGAGAAAAACAGAGAAGTAGCACAGCCCAAAAAGAAAAAAAGAAGAGGGAAAAAAAAGACAATAGAAAAATGGAGGAATAATAAACAGAAAAAGGAAAAAAAGGGCTGACTAGGAAAGGGAACAGGATAAAGGACTGTCCAGGAAAAGGGAAAGAGGAAGAGTGGAGAGTAAAATCCTCCCCCTATTAAATTTCCCGTCCCGTCTATTAAATGGGTGTCTAGCGAGAGAAGACAGCCGGATAATAAGATAAAGCGGACCTAACTTACGGGCTAGGGAGAGAACGTCACCCGGACCCGGCCTGCGTTGCTACGTTAGTGTGTGTGTGTGTGTGTGTGTGTGTGTGTGTGTGTGTGTGTGCGTGTGTGTAATTACCTATGCAAATGTAACAATGCAGGAAGGAAAACGAACAAAAACAGAAAAAAAACATCTCATTTGTGTATCCTTTCCATAGTTTTAAATCATTTCCCTTTTTTCCTTTCTTTTTCCTTTCCTTCCAAACTTTATTTTATCAGGTTGAAAAAATAAATAAAAAAATATATGTATCCTCTAGATTCCTAGCTATCTCCCTTTATTCCTCTTATTCATTTCCTTCCATCATTTATTTTACTATGGTTTTTTTAATAGTCCTCATCTTAATGAGTCTTTCCGGCCCACTTCTTAACAAAAAACACACGTATTACCTCATAGTTTTCTTTTACTATGTTATCGCCACCTAGTCCTCAGAGGAACACCAATATATCCATACCATACCAACGTTCCTATCCCATCTTAATTAGTCTTTCCGGCCCATTTCCTAACAAAAAACACACGTATTACTTCTATAGTTTTAAATAATTTCCTTTTGTCTCCCATTCCTATCTTCCATCCTTTACTTTACCATGTTATCCCCACTCAGTCCTCAAAGCAACAATATAGCCATACCACACTAACCTACCTTTCCTATCCACCTCAATTAATCTTTCGGGGCCTTTTCCTTACCTGTACATTGTTGACCGCCCCGCCATCTGCTCCTTTGCCCCGTCGGCCTGCTCTTCCTAATTTAGTCAGCCAGCATTTTTCCGGTTCTCGTCCTGGCTTCCCTACACGTACTTCCTCTTATTTTATTGCCGGATTATCGCCCTCATATCTTACGCCGGCGACAGAAAGGAAAAAGGAGTGGATGAGGGGGAAGGGAAGAGGGGTCAATTATGTGAAACAGGAGGAGGAACAAAAAAGAAAGAAGGGGAGGAGTAGGAGGTGAAGAGGAAGAAAGGGAACGTACACACACACACACACACACACACACACACACACACACACACACACACACACACACACACACACACACACACGCACCAAAATAAACAACGAAAGCTGATGAGAAAAAAAATAATGGAACAAAAAAGTGAGCAATTTAAATGAATACGAATAGCTGAAGCCACAAGGAAGAAGCAGGAGAAAAAATAGAAATAGAGTAAAAAAAACAATAATTACCAAACCTTCGAAAATCGAGAAACAAAAGTAACAGGACAAAAAGTAAGGAAGGATGAATCAAGGAGGAACAAGAGAAGGTCAATATGCAAAGAAGAGAAGGTTGAGAGGAGGAGGAGGAGGAGGAGGAGGGAGAGGATGAACAAAAAAATAAAAAGAGGAGGAGGAAGAGGAACGTACACACACACACACACACACACACACACACACACACACACACACACACACATAGCAGGGTCTAACTTATAACAGGTGGTTTGCCCGGCCCACGAGGAGGTTATCTGCCTCGCTACCTGCTACAAAGAATAATAAAGGTTTCATCAATATGTAGGCAAGGCAGCAGGACGGGGTAATGAAGACGAAGCGGAAGAGAAGGAGAAGGAGGTGAAGGTGGTGGTGGAGGAGGAGGAGGAGAAGGAGGTGAAGGTGGTGGTGGTGGAGGAGGAGGAGGAGAAGGAGGTGAAGATGGTGGTGGAGAAGGAGAAGGAGAAGAAGGAGGTGAAAGTGGTGGTGGAGGAGGAGGAGGAGAAAAAGAGAATGGCAAAAAGAAACCGAGATTGAGAAACTTGAAAAGGAACGATGGAGGATAAAGGAAGGAGGAAGGAGGAAGAAACTGGTGGATGAATAATGATGAAAAAAATAAGAAGAAGAAGGAGAAGGCGGAGGAGGCGTTAAAAGCGAAAGAGGAAGAGCAGGGGCAGGAGGAAGAGAAGGAGCAGTATAAGAGAAAGGGAAAAGAAGGAATGAATGAAGTAGAGAAATTCGGAAAAAAATAAAGACGAAAATAACCATATAAAAAAAATAAGAGAAGGAGAAGGAGGAGGAGGCGTTTAAAGCGAAAGAGGAAGAGCAGGGGCAGGAGGAAGAGAAGGAGCAGTATAAGAGAAAGGGAAAAGAAGGAATGAATGAAGTAGAGAAATCCCGAAAAAAATAAAGACGAAAATAACCATATAAAAAAAATAAGAGAAGGAGAAGGCGGAGGAGGCGTTATAAGCGAAAAAGGAAGAGCAGGGGCAGGGGGAAGAGAAGGAGCAGTATAAGAGAAAGGGAAAAGAATGAATGATGAAGTAGAGAAATCCGGAAAAAAATAAATAGGAAAATAACCATATAAAAAAAACATATCCGAACAAAAATGAAAATGAGGGCACACAAACACACACAAAAGGAAAGAATAAAAGCACTGCACGAGTCGAGAGAAGAAAGGGAGAAGAGAGAACAAGTGAAATGACGCAACACGCATGACAAACTAAGGAGAAACAGGATGAAGCAGAAGAGAGGGAGGGAAAAGTCACCAAGCAGGCAAAGAAAACGGGAAGGCTAGTTGGGATTCCACGGCATCACCCACCAACAACAACAACGACTTTTTAACTTCTTCCTCTCTGGCCAACGAGCGCGTCTCCTATATATTCGGGTCTCCGCCTCTGTATATTCAGGTCTCCGCCGCTCCCCTCGAATTAAACTATCCGGGGCCTATTCATTGTGGGACGGGGCGGGGGACGATCCAATTTGCCTCCTGTCTCCCCACTCTTCCTCCTCGTTAGCCCGCCGTCGCTCTATTCTTGTTTATTCGACGACTCTCTCTCTCTCTCTCTCTCTCTCTCTCTCTCTCTCTCTCTCTCTCTCAATGTGTGTCGCAGTTTGTTGGTGACGTCAGACGAGGGTGGAGAGAGGAGGGAAGGGAGGGAGGGATAAAAGGGAGGGAGGGAGGAAGGAAAAATATATAAAAGATGAGGGAGGAAGGGAGGGAAGGATAGTGAAGAGGGTGGAACAGGAAGGAAGGGAGTGAGGAGAGAGAGAGAGAGAGAGAGAAATGTTTTGAGATGTGAGAGAGAGAGAGAGAGAGAGAGAGAGAGAGAGAGAGAGAGAGAGAGAGAGAGAGAGAGAGAGAGAGAGAGAGAGAGAGAGAGAGAGAGAGAGAGAGAGAGAGAGAGAGAGAGAGAGAGAGAGAGAGAGAGAGAGAGAGAGAGAGACAAAAAAATATGAGGAGGAATCTAACTGAAATCGACGCAGAGAAATACATGAAACTAAAAAACTAATCAGAAAAGAATGGAACAAAAAAAAAACGAGCAATATGAACGATTATACATGAAAAACAACCAAACATTTTCGAAACGAGCTTTAAGGAAGAAAAAAAACAATGACAAAAGAAATGGACAAGGAGGAAGAATGAAAGAAGAACGAGAGAAGGACAATAAGAAGATGAGACGAGGAGACTAAAGGAACAGAACTAGACAGATATAACATGGATCCGTAAATACAAGAAGAGGAAGAGGAAGAGGAGGAGGAGGAGGAGGAGGAGGAGGAGGAGAAGGAGGAGAAAAATAACTTGTGTATCTCACCAAGCTTCTGAACGTCATGAAATTTTAACTACACAAAATGACATGCAAGAATTGAGAAAATGATAGGAGAGGAGGAAGAGAAGAGAAAAGAGGATGCTGAAGAGGAGGTTGAGGAGCAAGAAAAGAGGCCGGAAGGGGATTAAGACGAGGAAGGGAAGGAGGAGGAGGAGGAAAAGGAGGCGTAACAAGAGAACATAAACAGAGGAGGAGGAGGTACCAGACATGCTATTGGCTTATAACGAGGCTACCTGATTTACACACGAACTGAGAGGAAGATCATAAACTGGAGGAGGAGGAGGAGGACGAGGAGTGAGTGAGCAATAAAGACGAAGAGAGGGCCTAAAACACGGCTCTACCTATCTACCCATCAATCTTTACCTAACCTTTCCCATCTATGTGTCTGTTCCCTATGCAAATGACAAATAATATAAATCATGAACCAATAATTACTAGTCTGATTTTTTTTTTATTCAGCTCACAAATGCTGTTAATCTATTTGTTTCCTGGTTCTTTTCTTCTAGCTTGTTTATTTTTTTCCTATTTCTTTTTGCATTCCCTACTTATTTTTCTATTACCTATTTATTTCCCTAGTTATTTCCTATTTCCCATATATTTTCCTATTTCCTATTTCTTATTCCTTCCGTATTTTCTTTACTTAATTTCCTCCAAGTTGATATATTTTCTTCCATATTTATTTTCCTATATGTTTAAGAATTTCGTATGCCTTATTTCTTTTCCTATTTCCTATTTCGTTGCCTCTTATTTCCTATTTTCTATCTCATTTCCCATTTTCTTTCTAGCTAATCCATTTTCTTTCCTTACTATATTCTTTCCAGTGCCTTGAAGCCTTGAATCGCACCCATAAACTTGAGCTCAAAATGGACCCACCTCACCTTACCTTGCTTTGCGCCAACCATTATTTCTTTTTTCGTGTTCTCTTAATAATCCCGAAGGAGTGCAGATTCTCCCCCTTCAACCTCCTCCTCCTCCTCCTCCTCCTCCACCAGCAGCAGTCATTTTCCCGTCAGCTATAACTTGCCTCTTTCCCCTAATGACGCTGCTAATGATGTTTCTGCCTTCTAATTAGTGATTTTATTTGGGAGTCGACCTTCAGCGGGGGAGAATCACAAGTACTTACAACCGGTCCTCCTCCTCCTCCTCCTCCTCCTCCTCCTTCTTCGCCTTCATCCCTCTCTTCAATTTCCTCCTCAGCCTTCTTCATCCTCTCTCTTCCTTCATGACTGTCTCCTTCCCTTCTTCATTTTCTTTCTCCTGATGATTCTCTTTACCCTTTTCCACTGTCCTTCCTCTCTCTTTCTCCCATGCTCCCTCATTCCCTCCTTCTACTCCTTCTTCATCCTCTCTCTTCCTTCACGACTGTCTCCCTCCCTGCTTCATTTTCTTCATCCTCCTGCTTGTCTACCCTTTTTCCTTCTCCTCCTTCATTCTCTCTCTATCTTGCTCCTTCTCCCTCTCTCCTTCTTCACTTCTTCCCTTTCCAACCGCTCCTCATTCCTCCTTTCCTCCCTGTTTTCCTACTTACCCTTCCTTCACGCCTTTTCCTCCTCCTCGCCTATTTCTAACTGATCTTGTCTTGTCCCTCCGTCCCCTCCTTCCCTCCCTGCCTCTCCTCCTTCTCCTCTTCCCTCCTTTACTTCTCGCCCTTATTGCCCACGCCCACTCCTTCTGTGCCTCCAGCGGCGTTGCTCGGCTTATCAGTATTTTTTTCTTTCTTTTCTTCGTCCGTTTCTTCTTTTGTGTTCTATATTTAGTGTTCTTCTCTTTGTTGTCATCACTCCTCCTCCTCCTCCTCCTCCTCCTCCTCCTCCTCCTCCTCCTCCTCCTCCTCCTCCTCCTCCTCCTCCTTCTCTTCTCCTATTTCTCATTACCTCTGTTTGCCTCCCTTCTTGTATCGTTCTTTCCTTCTTCTTTCCTCACAAATATATGCAATGCTTTCCTTTTTGTTTGTTTGTCCTGCATTTTGCTCTCATTCACACTTGTATCCTCTCTTTGTTGTCATCACTCCTCCTCCTTTTCTCATGACCTCTGCCTGCCTTCCTTCCTGTATCTCTCCTCCTCCTTCTGTCCTCACGTATATCGAAAGCTTTCGTGTTTGTTTATTTGTCCTCCATTTCGCTCTCATTCACACCCGATCCTTTGCTTCTCTGCTATCTGTTTTCCTCCTTCATAAGCGGGAGTGTCAACAACTTAACCTCTCACGACAGCGATAAATTAAACTGCACTGTCACCATGAATACTGCCTGCCACCCCCGTCACTAACATCCCAAGCGCCTTACTGAACCATCACACTACCAGAAACACAAACAAGAATACCATTAGACACTATACCCGTGACAGCCCTGCATTGCTACATTACTACAAGCTCTGAAACACTATACAAGCACAAGAGGGGAGAGAGTAACAAGGCACCTCTTCAACTCTCTTCACTTCTCTTCTGGTCTCCTTTTTCTTTTGTCGTAGTAGGGTATAGCAGGCCTTTTGGTTAATATTTTTGTGTTTATTTGATGCCCTTGAGTTGCCTCCCTTGCTGTAGAAAAAAAAACACTGCCAGAGAAAGAAAACGTAAGTCAAGCAACGGCAATACATAGCAGAAACAAGCAAAACAATCGTCATAACTACAAGCATCAACACCATTAACATAAGACTAAAAATAACAGAACTCTCCCATACACCACCACCACTACCATCACCACCACCACCACCACTACCACGCAACCCTTTCAATATACACCTCAATATAACCATCATCCCAAACCAATTACCATATGCAACCCCTTCAGTAGATACCTCACCACCACCACCAACACCACCACCACCACGCCCACGCCCCTTGACACCTGGCCCGACGCGTGGGTGGTCAGGACAGGTGAGGCGACACGTAGGTGACCCTCAGCGGCGGGGCAGGACAAGGGGGCGTGGACGGGGCGTGGACGGGGCCTTACATGGGGCAGCCGTGACAAATCCTGCCCTTCGCCCGACCATACTGATTACAGGTGATGAAGACGAGGGCATAGGTGGAGCCTGAACATGCCCCCCCCCCCTCCTCTCTCTCTCTCTCTCTCTGTCCACGCCTTATGAGTCTGGGTGGTTTTGTCTGCCTGGCTTATCAGTGTTTTTTTTTTTCTTTCTCCTTTCATTTTTTCTGTTTGTCTATTTCTTATTCTTTTGTGTCCCATTTTTAGTATTCTTCGCTTCCCTTGAGTCTTCGTATTTTTGTTTCTGTTCTTCTTCGTTTTAGTCTTGCTGGTGTTGGTCGTCCTCCTCCTCTTTCGCCTCCTCTTCCTCCTTCAACTCTTTCTTCTCTTTCGGTTTTTCCTTCTCCGACTCCTCCATTTTCCTTTCGATCCAAGTAATCAACCGATGGAACAACTCCTTTGCAGAATTAATGTGAAAATGACTAATTCAATAAGAAAAATCTCATATACCGATACTTTCTGGCATCAGGAGTGAATCAAACGGTCCCACACATATGTACAGGTGATACTTTAATAATCTGTTCCTCAGGTCACTAAGATGCCTGACGAACTTCATCAAATCACTACAGAAGACAGCCTTGTTATCAGCGAATAGACTCTTTGTAGCCTGCTCTTCCATGATTCCGTGTTTCCTCCTCCGACATCTCTTACCCCGCCAAAGCTGCTAACCCCCTCCCTCCCCATTTCCCCCTCACCACCACCACCACCACCACCGTCACCACCACCACCGCCGCCGCCGCCACCGCAGCCAACAAGCAAAAAATCGAACAAATTGTCTTGTTTACTAAGCGAGACTAACCGAGGTCAGGTGTTGGCCCAGATGACCCGGACCCTTTTTTTACCTACCTTACCTTACTTACCTAACTCTCCCTCCTTGCCCCCCCCCCCCCTCGTTTGTCTTCCCATGCCTCACCGTTGTCTCTACCTTAACTTTACCTTACCTTACCTTACTTAATTCTCCCCCTTGCCACCCTACGCCTGTCTTCTTCTGCCTAGCCCTGACTTACCTTACCTAACCTTACCTAACTTCCCCCCTTACCTTTCCCTCGTTTCTGTCTTCCCTTGCCTCGCCGTCTCTTCCTTAACTGACCTTACCTAATCTTCCCTACCTATAATTCTCTTCCTCTTCCCTACCTTACAAACCTTAACTAACCTTGCCTAACCTTACCCAGCTCTCCCCCTCGCCTCCTACCCTTTGTTTCTGTCTTCCCTTGCCTCGCCCTGTCTCTTCCTTAATTGACCTTACCTAATCTTCCCTATCTATAATTCCTCTTCCTCTTCCCTACCTTACTAACCTTAACTTATCTTGCCTAACCTTACCTAACTCCCCCCTACCCCTTGTTTCTGTCTTCCCTTGCCTCGCCCTGTCTCTTCCTTAACTGACCTTACCTGATCTTCCCTACCTATAATTCCTCTTCCTTTTCCTTACCTTACTAACCTTAACTAACCTTGCCTAACCTTACCTAACTCTCCCCCTCGCCTCCTAACCCTTGTTTCTGCCTTCCCTTGCTTCGCCCTGTCTCTTCCTTAACTGACCTTACCTAATCATCACGCCGTCCGGTCTCATACCTTACTTTAACAGTAACGTGGCTTAGCACTATCTTACTTAGCATCTTTGTTATCTTTCTTTTGCACTAGTAGTTTTAGAGTTGTTGTTTTTTTAAGAATTGCTGATTGTTTACCTACCTTTTCTCTCTTTTATTTTACCTTCCTTCGTTACTGTTTTCCATCATATTCCTTCATCATTACTTTCTTCATGCCTGTTTACCTTTCCCTCCCTTTCTCCCTCCTTTCCTAGACTTTTCCCTCCGTTATTTCCATACCTTAACTACCCTTCTCCCTCCTTCCCCTTCCCCCTCTTCCCCTCTCACGCTCTCTCTCCCTTACCTCCCTCCTTCTTTTTCTCCCGTCTTTCCTAGACTTTTCCCTCCGTCATTTCCATACCTTGACTACCCTCTTCCTTCCTTCCCCCTCCCTCCCACACTCCATCCGTCCCTCCCAGTCCCCATTCCACCCCCGTCGCGTCTAGCACCTTCCCTCCCCTGCACCGAGCTCACCTGCACATCACCTGAGCGTACCCTAATTTACCCTGACCCGCCTCATTAGCCGTACCCCACCTGTACCCGCCATAGGGAAACTCTAGCTCACCTTGCCTTCACCTGCCCCGCCTACGACACGCATACATTACCTGTTGTTCGCTTCACCCCACCCTTCATTCCCGCCCCCCTGACACACTCCTGTAACCCCATCTTCCTCCTCCCTCCTCCCCTTCCCTTGACATGCATATACGTATTACCTGCCCCCCTTTCACCGCCCACTTTCATTTTCATCCGTACTCTGTCCTCCCTATCTCTCCCATTCTCTTATCTCCAGTTTCTTCACATCTTCCTTGTCTCCATATACCTCCTCACATCATTCTCTCCTAACCCTCCCTTCCATTCATTCTCTTTCCTTCACCTCCCCTTTATTCCCCTCTCATATCATACCCCTCCACTTGCACCCCTTTCCTATCCTACTGTTCCTCTCCTATTCCATTGCTTTCCTTATCTCACATCTTCCTTACCTCCCCACACCTTCACATGGCTCACCTAACCCTCCCTTCCCCTCCTTCCCTTTCATTACCAAACCCTCCTTGCCCTCTCTCTCCCATTCCCTTACCCTCCTTACCTCACATTCTCCTCTCCTCCCACACCTTCACATATCTCACCTAACCCTCCCTTCACCTCCCCTTTATGTTCCTCTCCCCGCCTGCATCTCTCTACCCCCTTCCCCTTTCCCTCCCCCCCTCCTCCCCCCCGTCCATTAGTGTCACCAGGCTGCAGTGGCGCTACACAGGTCGACACCATTAATTAATTTCACCGTGATGCTAATGAGCGCCGGCGGACAACCCTCCCTTTTTCTCCTTCCTCCCCAGCCCCTCCCCCTCATCCATTCCCCTCCCTTTTTCTCCTTCCTCCCCCGCCCCTCCCCCTCATCCATTCCGTCCCCCTCGCGAGAATAAAATATGACGCGGGTGACGTTACGGATACACCCACACTCGCACCCACACGCTGCTCCACGCCCACCATGTGTCTCCTCCACCCTCCTCCTCCTACATCCACCATACCCGTCCTCCACCTTCCTCACGCCCCCTCCTTATTTTCATGTCACCCTTCCCTTCGCCCTTCCTCATCCTCCTGCCCTTCTCCTCCCGTCCATTCCACCCTCCACCTTCCCCTCCTCCTCCATCTTCACGCCCTCTCCTTATTTTCATGTCACCCCTCCGCAAATCCCTTTTCATCCTGCACCCCACCTCCCGCCCCCTCCTTATTTTCATGTCACCCCCTCAACACCCCTCATTCTGCACCCCCCACCTCCCCCGTCACCCTTCTTCCCCCCATCTTCCCTCCTGCCTCCCCTATCCAACCCCACCCTCATCTTTTCATAAGCCACGAAATAATTGGTGTTTTCTAAAGCATGGTGGACGGTCTTCGGTAATTTGGGCTGCTATTTATGTCCTTAAGTCAGTCTGGTGCGTGGCTATAAGAAGGAGGAGGAGGAGTAAGAGGATAAGAAGGGCGAGGAAGATGATAAGGAGGAGAGGAAGGTGAGGGGAGAGGAGGGTTAGAAGGGTCTAGGTCGTTTTCCCATTAGTTGGTGTTAGGCGTCCCGACCCAGCTGTGTAAATAGGCGGCCAGGTAGGGAGGTGGTGGTGGTGGGAAGGCAGGTGGGAAGGTGAGTAGGGGAAAACAGAGAAGGAAGAAAGGTGGGAGGGAAAGAGAGCAGTCAGGAAGGAAATGGAAAAGGAAAGAAGGGAGGGAGGGAAAAAAGGTGAAAAAAAAGGAATAAATGAATGAAGAACGAAATGAAGAATAGAGAAAAAGAGGGAAGAAAAGGACAATATGATAAAATCTGAGTATAGGAGAGGAGAGATAAAGAGAGAGAGAGAGAGAGAGAGAGAGAGAGAGAGAGAGAGAGAGAGAGAGAGAGAGAGAGAGAGAGAGAGAGAGAGAGAGAGAGAGAGAGAGAGAGAGAGAGAGAGAGAGAGAGAGAGAGAGAGAGAGAGGGGGGGGGGGGGATAAGGAGTTAATGGGACCGTTAGTAACTGTCCGGATAAGTGAAGGAACCACGAGATTAAGGATGTGACTGGGCGACGCAAGGACAAACACACACACACACACACACACACACACACACACACACACACGCAAACAACTAGACATTCTCCTTCTCGGGCTTAATTTTTTTTTTCCTCTCATTTAATTTTGCCCCTTAGCCGCTTCCTTTACTGTAAAAAAAAAAAGAATAAATAAATAAGCCTCCGCGACAAGCAGTTACTTTACTTCACTTCCCGATTTTAAGTGATGGAGGAGGAGTCTGCCACTTTACGCCCCTCCCCTTCCCCCGCCCCCCACTAGACAAACAAATAAACAAACAAAAAATCACACAAAACAAACAGGTAAATCGGAAGAAACAGGTGACATAGGATAATGCAAACCAGGTGAATGAAAACAAAAAGGTGATTCAGGTAACAGATAGAACTGGTAAATCCATCCTCCTCCCAGACACAAAATATAAAATCAGCAAAATGCACCGTGTAAGATTTTCAAGAAGTTTTATTACCCGTTTCGGCCGCCCAAGATAATTAAAATGTATCTCCATGTTTAATTTTCTTGGGAATTTACGGAGTCATTCACAAATTCACAAATGATCGTTTAAGAACCCCCCACTTCATGCTGACTTAAAAGGGGAGTGTAGAATTCATGAATGTAAGAATATCTGAAGGTAAAGGGAAGGGAGAGAGAGAGAGAGAGAGAGAGAGAGAGAGAGAGAGAGAGAGAGAGAGAGAGAGAGAGAGAGAGAGAGAGAGAGGAGAGAGAGAGAGAGAGAGAGAGAGAGAGAGAGAGAGAGAGAGAGAGAGAGAGAGAGAGAGAGAGAGAGAGAGAGAGAGAGAGAGAGAGAGAGAGAGAGAGAGAGAGAGAGAGAGAGAGAGAGAGAGAGAAATTAGTTAAGTTTCTCCTTCAACCGAAACACTAGCAGGGTAAAATAATAAGGAATAAACAGGGATATGTCGCCATTATTTTCACCAAGGAGGAAGAAGAGGAGGAGGAAGAGGAGGAGGAGGAGGAGGAGGAGGAGGAGGAGGAGGAGGAGGTGAAAGGAGAGAAGGAAGAAAGGAATTCCGTGACGGGGAAAAAAGGTCACAGAATTACAAAGAAAGATATGGTGATGTAAATGAATAAAAAATAATGAAGTAATTGCTGAAATGATGAGGCGGAAAAGTTCTGAGGCTCGAAACAAAAGAATCCTGAAGGGAGAAAGAATATGAAATGTGACAAGAAAAAAAAAAAAAAAAAAAAAAATGAAATGGAGGGAAAAGAAAATGCTACTACTATTACTACTACTACTACTACTACTACTACTACTACTACTGCTACTGACACACAAAAAAGAAAAGGAATGAAATTAACGAAAAGAAAAGGTTCGAGTAAAAACAATACACTGATGAATTTGAAACACAACACCAAAACAAAAGCAGGAATAACAAAATTACACACGAAAAATGGTCTTCTTAATAGTTCTTCACCTCCTTGTCCTCCACTTTTTGTTTCCTTCTCTTCCCCTCCTCTTACTTCCTTCACTTAACCTTCCTCCTCCTTCTCCCCTCCCCCTCCTCTTCTTAATACCTATCTTTCCTCCTCCTCCACCTTTTATTTCCTGCTCTTCTCTTCTCTTCTTTAATCTTCTAATACTTTATTCGACTAACCTCCTTCCTCCTCCTTCTCCTCCTCTTCTACCCCCATAACCTCCTCTTTATTCCCCAACTACCTCCTCTTTTTTTTTCTTTTCTTCTGTTCTCTTACTTTCTTCACTTAACCTTCCTCCTCCTCCTACTCCTCTTCCTCTTCCTCCTCCATCATCCCCTCCTCCTCCTTGGCTGCAAAACGACCGCCCTCCTTACAATGCACAGCTCACCCACAACATGGCCGCAATAATGAGCCCAGGTCGTTGGCGGGTAAAGGAAGAACTCAGAGGCGGGGAGCGAGCGAGAGGCAGGAGGCCGACACACCTGAAATGGCCACCTGAGGAGCCGCCGCCCAGCCCAACATGTTAATTGCAGGTAGACTGAAAGATGTATTATGCCCGGGATGATTTTTTGGTGTTGTTTCTTAAATTTGGGAATGGTTGTGATGTGCTGTTTTTCTTCTCTGTGTATGTCTGTGTATCTCTCTCTCTCTCTCTCTCTCTCTCTCTCTCTCTCTCTCTCTCTCTCTCTCTCTCTCTCTCTCTCTCTCTCTCTCTCGTTTCCAGTCTTATTTTTAAGCTATTTACCAATCAATATTTTTTTTCCTTTCTATTTTTCTTTCTTATTTTCACCGTTTCTCCTCCGCCTTCCTTATTTTTCTTATTGTCTTTCTTTTCACTTTCTTTTCTTTCTCATTTCTTTTCCCTCCTGCTTATTTTCTTATTCCTTATCTCCTTCTTCTTCTTCTTCATCTTCAGCATCATTATCATATTCTTCTTTTCTATTTTCTTCTGTTCTCTTATTCTTTTCCTCCTCTCAATCCTCCTCCCCATCCCCAACCACCTCCTTCCCTCCTCTACCTCCCACCCAGGCCCTTCTCACAATACCAAAGAAAATACTGCGGTGTTGTCGTAGGCGGCGAGAGTGGAGGTGGGAAAACAAGGCTGCGTTTAACTTCAGTTCGTTAATTACCGTCCAGGGGGCAGCACGGGCACTAGGGGAGGGGGCGGGATGAGGAAGAGAGGATGAGGAGGAATGGAGGGTAAGGGTAGGGCTAAGAGGGCCGGAGGGAAAGAAGAGGAGGAAGAGGACGAGGAGGAGCAAGAGGTAAGGGTCATGAGTGTTGGGTGGGAGAAGAGGTCATGCAGAGGAGAGGAAAGAGAAGAAAGGTAGATAGAAAGAGAGTAAAAAGAGGTAGGAGAGGAAAGAAGAGGAGAGAGAAGAGAGAGAGGAGAGGAGAGAAAAAAAGTGGCAGGGGAGGAAGGAAGAATAAATGAGGGAAGGGGAAGAGAGATAAGACAGAGAAGAAGAGAGAAAGGGAAGGGAGATGAAAGAAAAAAAGAGAAGGGGAATTGATAAGAGAAAAGAGGAGAGAAGGGAAAGCGAAATAAGAAAGAAAACGAGAGAAAGAGAAGGAGAAGCGAGGTAAAATGGGAATAAAGAAAGAAGGAAACGAAGGGAGAGAAGAAAGACACGAGACAATGAGGGAAAGAGCGAGGAAACGAGAGAGGAAGAAGGATCAGGAGGGGATATAGGAAACGAGTGCGAAGGATGAATGAGAAGAAGGGGAGGGAGAAGGAGGCGAAGGGTCAGAGATGAGAGGAAGGGAAACAAGAAAAACGAATAAAAGATTAAGACAGAGGAATTAAGAAGAAAAAAGAAAGAACGAATAAAAGATTAAGACAGAGGAAATAAAAAGAAGAAAGGACATTTAAGGCAGGAAGAAACGTGAGGAGGGAGGACAGTGAAGGAAAAGAGAAAATAGGAGAAGGAGGCGAAGAAAGAAGGGAGAGGAACACAATAAATATGAAAACAGAGGAAATAAGGAGAAGAGAGGACAAGTAAGGAAGACACATGAGGAGAGAAGAGAACAAAGAAAAGGAGAGAGAGGAGGAGTGAAGGGCTCGGAAGGAAGGAAGAAAGGGGACGACGAGGAGGAGGAGGAGGGAAAGAGTAGACGAAGCGAGTGCACGGGAAAAGTAAATAAGGGGAGGAGGAAGAGGGAAAGAGAGAATGACATAGCGGAGGAAGAAGCACACAGAAGGCAAGAGGGAGAGGAGGAGGAAGAAGGGGAGACGGGGTGAAGAGAAGAATGAGTGTGGGTGAAATGCAGGAATCGAGAGAGAGAGAGAGAGAGAGAGAGAGAGAGAGAGAGAGAGAGAGAGAGAGAGAGAGAGAGAGAGAGAGAGAGAGAGAGAGAGAGAGAGAGAGAGAGAGAGAGAGAGAGAGAGAGAGAGAGAGAGAGAGAGAGAGTGGCGCCGAGCAATCCTGGGTGAAAAACGTTGGAGCAAAAGGTTTTATCGACACTTGAGATGCGAGACGAGAGAGGCGACGAGAGGCAGAAGAGATGAAAATATGCACATCGCGATTAATTCTAGTGTCTCCAAGTCGACGAATTTTCCTCTTCCCTCCGTCTCTCTCCCTCATTATTCCCCATTTTTATCCCCACCTCCACCTCCTCCACCTCCTCTTAACCCTCGATTGCAAAGACATGGAGTTGTTAGTCCGAAACGGCTTGTAAACACGTCGCCTGCAAATTGAAGAGACAAACAAACACACACACACGAGACAGACAAATGCGATGCCAGTTGTTTGCGTCGCTAAGATGGGTCTGAGGCGCGTCTTCCGTCACCTACGTCTGTCTTTTGGTGTTAAGTTATTGATGTACAGGCGGAAAGTGTAGATAAAGAACTCGAAAAGTCAGCCAATGTTTTCTTTCAATACTTCATGCTAGAGTCAACAGCCATGTGAATTTATGTATTATAGACAAGGTTAAGGTGCATCTGTCTGTCTCTGGGTGTGAAGTTGTTGAGTGAAAGCGGAAAATGTAAATAAAGTACTCGAAATCCCTACCAATATTTTCTTCCAATACTTCATGCTAAGGTTTCAATAGCCCCGTGAATTTACGCATTATGGATGAGGTTAACGGGAATCTCTCTCTTGAAGTTATTGAGGGAAAGCGTAAAATGTATAGATAGAACTCAAAATACCCAGACACTGTTTTCTTTCAATACTTCATGTCAGTGCGTCAACAAGAAACCTTACTTCTACGCATTATGGACGAGGTTAAAACGCTCTTATTCGTCACTTAAATCTGTCTGTCTTTTGAAGTTAAGTTACTGAGTGAAAGCGGAAAATGTAGATAAAGAACTTGAATACCGAGCCATGATTTTCTTCCAATACTTCATGTTAAGCGTCACTTGCCCCGTGAATTTGCGCATTATAGATGAGGTTAACGGGAATCTTAGTCTCTTGATGTTATTGAGTGAAAGCAGAAGATTGACAGAGAACTCAAAAAGCCAACCAATATTTTCCTTCAATACCTCATGCTCGCGCGTCACCAGCACCATGAATTTACATATTATAGACGAGCTTAAAAGCATCATCTCAGCCACATTCAGCTGTCTCTGGGTCTTGAGTTGTGGTGTGAAAGCGGAAAATATAAAGAACTCAAAACCCCACCCAATATTTCCTTTCAATACTTCATGTTAATGCATCAACACCCTCATCCATGAATTTACGCATTATAGACGAGGTTAGTTAGCTCCGTCTCTTGAAGTGAAGGTACTGATTGAAAGCGTAAAATGGATAAAAAAATCAAAAGAGGAAAAGCCGAGCAATATTTTTCCTCGGTGCTGCGCTGAGGTGAGTGAGTGAGTGAGTGAGTGACAACAATAAATAGATTCGGTAAATATATTTGTGTGGGTAAACATCTATTTGTGTGGGAGATTTTTGCGATTTTTTTTTTTTTTACTAGAGACCAAAAAAAATAATGTTTGTGTTTATGTGTATATTTCCTTATCGGAGGAGGAGGAGGAGGAGGAGGAGAAGGAGGAAAAGAGGAAGAAGAAAAAACGAAAAAAACAAGAATACGAAGAAAAGTATGCAAAGAAAATAAGAAAAGAAATCACAAACCAATATATATAAACCGAAAAAAAGAAAGAAGACGAAGAAAAGACAGTCAAGAAAATAAGAAAACAAAATATGAACCAACAAAACCCGAAAAAAAGAAAGAAGTCAAGAAAAAGAATGCAAAGATAACAAGAAAACGAAATATGAACGAATAAAACAGAAAAATAGAAATAAGAATGATGAAAAATGGAGAAGGAAAACATTTAATCACAGGTAACCGAACCCGACGGAGATGCGACGCGTCCTGGCCCACCTCCCTTCTCTCCTCTTCCTGCCCTCCTTCCTTCATCCTGCTCCTCTAAAAGTTCCCCAATTTTTCCTCTTCCTTTTCTTATTCCTCCTTCTTATTTTTTTTACTTCTTCTTTAGCTTCTTCGTCGTCTTCTTTCTACGCCTCTTCTCCCTCTTCCTGCTGCTCTTCTTCCATTCTCTTCAAACTTATCTCCCTGTTTCGTCCTTTTCTTATTCCTCCTTCTCCAACTCCTTCTCCTTCTTCTTTTACTTCTTCTTTAGCTTCTTCGTCGTCTTCTTTCTACGCCTCTTCTCCCTCTTCCTGCTGCTCTTCCTCCATCCTCTTCAAACTTATCTCCTTCTTCTTCATTACTCTCATTCCCTCCCTCCTATTCCTGTTCCTCCACCTCTTCTTTCCTCTGGTCCTTCTGCTCCTCCTCCTCCTTTTCTTTCTTCTGCTGCCCCTCCTCCTCCTCCTCCTCCTCCTCCTCCTCCTCCTCCTCCTGCGGCCAAGAGCTGAGGGTGACTTGCCGCCGGGACGCAGACAAACAGACGTCGAGGCCACCGTGCAAACAGAGCTCGGGGCCGCCACACAGCCGATGACGCGCCTCGCCACACACACACACACACACACACACACACGGACGCATACTGACACACCTCCTCCCCCCATGTCTATTGTCGCCTCATTATCACCCTCATCATCGTTCTCATCATCATTATCCTCCTTCTTCTTCACTATTAAGGCTGCGTTTTTATTAGGTGTTGTTTTGTTTTGCGCTGTGGTATTGTGACTTTTCTTTCTGTTTTCTTTTTTTGTGTGTGTCTTGTTTCTTAATTATGTCTTTTTCTTTCCTCTTCTCTTTTTTTTTCCCTTTCGTCTTCAGTGTTTTGTCTCTTTTTATTCCAGTTTTCTTCTCTTCTGCTACTCTGCATTCTCTCTGTCTATCATCATCATCACCGTCCTTATCATTATTGCTATCTTTATTCTCTTGCTCTTCTTGTTTTTGCTCTTCCTGTTCTTCTTCCTTTAATTCATGTTCTTATTATTTTCTTCTCCACCTCATCCTCAACCCCTTGCAGCTTCTTCTCTTTCTTTAATTACTACTATTTTTTTCAACTTCTCTGATGTGGTTGTCTCCTCTTACTCCTCCTTACACCCACTTCTTCCGATCCACTGACTCCACTAATCTAGCGTATACTCCTTCTCCTCCTACTCATCATGCTCCTCCACCTCCTCTTCTTCCTCCTCCTCTTAACGGGCGGTGTTGTTTTTGTTCCTGTTCTTCCTCTCGTTCCTGTTCTTATTCTTCTTGTGTTTCTTCTGCACCAACTCCTAAACCCTTTCTCCTGCATTTCTTCTCCTCCTTTTACTTCTTTTTCTCTTATAGCTCTTACGTGTTTTCTTCCTCCTCACACCCACCCGCTTCCCTCTGTCCACACCCTCCACTTCAGCACCTCCACCTCCCTCCTCCACCCATCCTCCCACGGGCGGGGTTTACACACTCAACAGTAGGAAGGAAATAAATCGATTACAGGTCCACCATAAATTATCTCCCGCGTGGACGTACCCTAACTACCTGCGCCGAGTTTTACCTGCTTGCGTTTTACCTGTTGGCTGTCAGGGCGGGATAGTTGTGTAAGTTATTAGTGCAGATAAGCGAGATTTACGGCCCCTCTCATTACCGCCGCCATAGATCTAGTGGTACATTGTCTGTTTTAACACCTCGCGCTAAGATGACATAATTACCGCTGAGGTCCAAGGTAGGCGGCTTGCGAACACTGGGGTAGCCCGTAAGGAATAAGGAAGGCGAAGAGCAGAAAAGGAAGGCTTGTTTTGCTGGTACACACACGAGATGCAGCCACACACACACACAGCAACGGTTTGTGTATAGCGATTCACCTCACGCACGCACAAACACACACACTAATCTTCTTGATCACTTCCAGCATCACTTCTTTGGAAAGAAGAAGAAAGAAGGAAAAGACAAAAGAAAGAGGAGTAGAAAAAGGAAAACAAGATAATGACAACGAAAAAGAGTAGAAAAGAAAGAAAACAATAATAACGAAGAAAAAGAAGAGAGAATAATGAACGAAAACATGATAATTATAAAAAAAGAAGAGTTGAAATGAAAGAAAATATGATAATGATCACGATAAAGCACTGAGAGTAGAAAAAGAAAGAAAACATGATAATGACGACGAAAAAGAGGAGAGTATAAAAGAAAAGAATGATAGTGACGACGACGACGACGACAATGATAATGGTGATGATAATAAAGATAATAATGATGACAAAAATGCTGACGACGTAATAAAAGAACAAAGAAACGAAGTAGGAAGGAATGCAACCAAGCAGCCAGACGGGCAGCCCACACAAGGCAGCTTCTGTGCGGCTCCAACCGTCCGTCATCTTCATCCATGCACATAACTAGCCAATATCTTTCTTATAGCCTTTCATCGTGCGCCCCGGGCTATATCCTACACATCTACCCAGCCTCCATCCACTCCTCTATGCAGTTTCTAAGGCAAATTTACCCTGTCTCTCCCTTAGAATCGTATTTACTTTAGGTCAAGACAAAGTTTCGGGTCACAGCAAGCTCACTTTACTTTCGGCATCTTATCTTGTCACATTCGCTAAATACTTTTACCGCTTAAATATCAGACCGGTCACGCTGCATCCTTCTGATAGCCAGTGACCATAAATCAAGCCCAGTCTCTCCCAGTATGGCAAGTGTCTCGCTCGCATGCGGCAACAATGTGTGTGTGCCTCGCTGCGCTGATTCATCGCGCTTTTTGTGTCTGGGGTTGATAGGTGAAGGGTCTGCAGGTACAGCTACTCGACTACACAACCATTTATCCAAGGCGCGCCGCGTAATGGCAAGGGTGACAACTGAAGGGGAAAACAAAACTGATTAGATACAAGCTTGGAAAATGGCCAAGCGCTGGGTGATACGGACTCTTTTTCCTCTAAACATTGTTGCATCGAGGAGAAAGATAATAAATAGCTTCATGGAAGTTTATGGATTCAAGAGAAAATATCAGTGTGTTTGCGTGCGTAATCATATAACACGCCACAATATTCTTCAGTTGTTCAAAGCTAATGGTGTTTTTTTTCTTTATGTGAAGAACACCGTTTTTCCGACAATATCTTCAACACGTGAATAAATAACCTCTGGCCATGGTATTGTAAGGCTTGAGGGTTTTTTAGTGACGAATATTGGCAACAGATCAAACTTTAGATACAGACACAGACGCCAAAGAGTGCAGTTCCAAAAAGGAAATCAACCACACTTCCACCTTCTCTTCCTTATCCTTTACCGTTGCTTCTGTTGCTACTGTTGCTACCGCCATAACTTTTAATAATGCACACGCCACGCCGCTATCTCCTTCGCCATCACAACACAATCTTCGGCTCCACAAACCGAACCATAACCATAAAAACTCCTCCTCCTCCCTCCTCCTCCTCCTTTTCTTCTTCTTCACCCTCCTTTTCATCCTCTTTCTTTATCTTTTTTCTCTTGTTATTCTTCTTGTTTTCGTTGTTGTACTTATTTTCTTATTATTATTTTCTCCTCCTCTTCCTTCTCCTATTTCCCTTTCATGTCCCCATCTTCCTCTGCATTCTTATCCCCCAAAAAACAACGATCAAAGAGGACAAACTCCCTCTCAAGAAAAAACAAGAGAG